>NW_015174354.1:81075-126068 GCF_001447785.1 Gekko japonicus
CCATTGGTTTTAGAATTAAATTTCCCTTCCTCCTTTTGTGGGTGGGATCACTTGAAAGGCAATTATGGGAGGGTGTTAAACAGGATGCCAAGAATATATTGGTCTAATAAGGTAGCCCAAATGGCAGCAGGCATCAAGGACTCTCATTTTTTAGACGAGTTTATATTAATATCAAGGAACTTGAACAAGACAACAGAGTGTCAGGAGCAGGTCTTTATATTGGACTTTTACACATGAATAAAGTTGATATTAAAAGGACTGCTTGAAACGCTGACCAAGGACTCTGAGCTATAAGGGGTCAAGGAAAGGCTAATGGAGACAGAAAAACAGCTGAAGTATTAACCAGCTAAGGCAAACATCACTCAGGAAAGAGGCCCCTAGTTATCTGTATGTTAAGCTTCAAGAAGCAACCAAAAACAATGGGTTTCTAGGACGTGCCCAGACTTGATGTCTCCGAGATCGTAAGTTTGACCCTGAAGAGCAACCCTCCCGGAAGATCTATCATACATAGTACCTGATGTTTACTTGACATGTTGACACTACAGATGACCTTCCGTTGACGCTGTTCCACGTGATCCCAGGCTTCTATCTAAGCACCACCTTACTAGTTAATTAATATTATGAAAATTGACACGATAGCCAATCACGGACATGTTGGGAAGGGCTCTATGATAATGAGGACAAGCTGTTCCCCTCCCTCCAGAAGAAGAGTTTAAAACAGAGAACACGGAACTATCAGCCAGCCTTCTTCTCTTACTTGAACTTCTTTACATTAGTCCTAGTCTGCAGCTAGGGTTAAGCTTCTCGTGTCTCCAGCGGGTCTAGAGTCACGTCTCTCTCCTCTTTCTTTCACCTATCCTTATTCTTTTGCTACTGCCCATTGCTGGAAGCTTTAGGAGCAGAAAGGAGCATCTGAGGTAAATATATGCTACAAGAAACAACGTTATTTCCTAATTGTGCTGTAACAATTCTATCTGATTTTCTTAGTTCTTGAATGTGTGTATGGTTTTATTATTATTCCTTGTTTGATTGATAAATAGTCAGTAAAGGATTGTTGTTTTATCCTAATTGTCGTCTCTTCATTGAAGCGTCATTGCACAGTATCACCCTTTGTAGACATTGACTAAAGTAACCCAGCTATTAATAAGGCTAATCATCTCTCATAAAGAGTGATTGGGCTAACAAGAGTTGCTTCAGGTGTATGATAAAGTCATGTCACAACTTTCTGAGATTTTGAAGTCTCAGTCCAAGCAACAGCCTCATGTTGGGGAAGTCTCTACAAGAGGCTGGTTTAATAGTGAGTGCTATAATTTGAAGTCCCAAGTGCGCTCTATTTATAATCAGTATAGGGAATCAAACCTAGCACTTCTACCAAAGGAGTATTTTGAGCTTAAAACATAATTGCTCCAACTATATAAAAGTAAGCAAAAAGTTTTTTTACAGAGTTGTTGGGAACCCCTCCTCCAAGCCACGATTTGCAATGATATGAGGAAATTTTGGGCTTTGATTTCAGACACTGTGGGTAGGAGTAGTTCTGTACATTGCTCTATAACTGTTAATTCATGGTATGAATATTTTATGAAAATTTTCCAGGAGATTCTGTAGATGAACTTGTACTTAGCTTGGATGATTGTCCAGAGTGGGCCCCAGTTCAAGTAGAAGAGGTTGAATTTTTGATTGAGTCAATTAAGCCGGGGATAGCTCCTGGGCCTGATGCAATTCCTCCTGAAGTAATTAAGGCATTTCCAGAGTGGTGGGCTCCCTTTTTAGCTGCCCTATTCACTGCTATAAATAACTCGGGCCTGATACCTAAAGCATGGACTAATGCTATAGTGGTCCCTATATTTAAAAAAGGAGATCCCCAGCTCCCTAGTAACTACAGGCCAATCAGCCTGTTATCCACCATTGAGAAGCTGTATGTGAGATACCTAGCCAATAAACTTAAGCTATGGATTTCAAACCAGCAAATTTTAGGCATGGAACAAGTTGGATTTTGCCAGGGGAAGTCAACTTTAGACCACTGTATTGTGTTGAACCATCTGACAAAATAAATATAGGAAAGTGAAGGGGCTTACTTTATATGCAGCTTTTAGATCTCAAGGGTGCCTTTGACTCTGTTCCCAGAGCTATCCTGTGGAGGAAACTAAGGGACCTGAGATTGACGAAAGATTGCTCTTTTTGACTAAAAAGCTCCATTCTGAGACTACCTGCCAGGTTAGATGCTCAAAGATGGGTGATTTAACTCCTAAAATCCCAATTACTATTGGAGTTCAACAAGGGTGCATTTTGACGCCCCTTTTGTTTAACCTATTTTTAAATGACCTGGCTCCCTACTTAGAAGGAACTGATGGACATAATCCAAAATTGAGGATGGCCCATGTCCCGTTACTCCTGTACGCAGATGATGCGGTGCTTCTTTCCCTCTCGGAAATAGGGATTTCTAGACTATTGTGAACTGAATAAACTGACCCTAAACTTTGATAAGTCCAAAATCATCACTTTTGGAAAAAACTAAAGACCTGTTAAGTGGAATGTTAGAGGACAAATGATTGAACCGGTCAAAAGTTTTAGATATTTAGGTTTTAAGAGTTTCATTGATCATCGATCAAGGCTTTTCTCTTTTTTTTGGCTACAGGAATAGTAAATGTCTTAGATACCTGTCTGTCCTCCTCTCTGAAACATCCACTAGTTGTTCCCTGACACTTATGTATATATATATGTTCCTGTCCTTTCTCTGAAAATGGTCCTTTATCTTTGAACACTATAACAATGACCTACTTAGTTCTAGAAGGACACAACCAGCAGTTGTGAATGAAAAGTTGGGTAATGATAATTAAAAGAGTACATTTGCCCCAATTTTATAAATTATTTATTATAAAACTTTTCAGTCCTATCTTTCAGTACAATTTATTGATAAACATAATAAAACTAACATTTTAAATCCATAACTTCCAAATAAGTAGCAGTGGTATTAATCCTGTACAGCAAAATATGTTAATGTTTACACGGAATTAATCTTGGAAAGACCTGACAGAATAAGGATGTCTAAAAGGAGGCAAAATGACAGGCCAGCATGAATCAACTGCAGAGAGTCTGAGAATTTTGCCAGAATTATGACCATCATTCGAAATTACCTTGTTGTAAATGTTCTTTTTCAGGGGAATCTAAATTGAGACTGTTTTTTTATCACCTCAAAGTATTTGAATAGTTTTGCATATGCATTATTTGCCACGGTGGATGGGTAGCTGCTGATCATATGCTTGATTACAATGCCCCAAATCATCATGGGATGTCCCTTTTAAAAGCTGTTAAATTATGTGGTGCTTTTGTGTCTGCACATTTGACAGCAATAGTCCCTCTTGTCCCCTTTCCTCACTCTTTACGAACAACCCTTTCCTTTCCCCCTTTTTTATTTTATATATCCCAATTGTGCACAGCCCAAGGACAAAGATGTTTTTGGATATAAAGCTGTACCCTGAATAATACACTGACAATGTGATCCTAGGCAGAGTTACGCCCTTCTATGACCCAAACTAGACAGTACGAGTGACACAAGCTCTATCCCATGTAACAACTTGTATAAAGTACATATACTTACCTTAAAAGTGATCTATTGGGCTCTGAAGTGCTGTGAGGGGGGAAGGAGGTCTTCCAGCTTCCCTACTGCATCATTTTCACCAGTGGAAATGCCAGGGGGGGGGCTGTTTTCTCTTTTCTCTGGCTTCATGTTTCCTGACTTGTGTCATTCATAACATCTAATTTCCTACTGTGTCATTTTCACCAGTGGAAATAAGTGGAAATGCCGGGGGGGGGGGACTGTTTTCCCTTTTCTCTGGCTTCATGTTCCCTGACTTGTGTCATTCATAACATCTAATTTGGCTCCAAGTCCATTGAAGTCAAGTGAACGCATGAAAGAGTCAATAAGCATTTGTGATGGTGTATTTAGGCAAACAGAAGCATGCACAACCTAGCAAAAGACCAAGAACAACTTTTTATGGTGTCTCCAACATTTAGAATCAACAATTGGATTTAATAGGATTTATACTTGCAGAGCACTTTGAAGACTAGCATGTAACTTGCTGCTTCCTGTGAGGACAAATAGATTGTTATAGTCTATTCCTTTGTGTTTTCTGGTTTTAAAAATCAATGAAGAGGGCAAGAAAAGCTCTCTAATGTTCTATTTATAGGGAACGCCATCAAGCCTGATTTTAGGACCTCAGATCAGCATTTGATCTACAGACTATCAATGTAAGGGCAAGGTGATAAGCACAAAAATAAAATAACATATCCTTAATTGCATCATTAATGGTCACTTCTTTTTAAATTAATACTTAATAAGGTTTTGTTCTAAAGATGGAAGCAATTGTTGATGAGTCAGACACTGCTGTGTATTGCATTCATCTGCTGCACTAGCAAAGAAAATATATTGCAAAATAAAACAATTCCAGCAGCTGTGTTTTGATTTTTGTCCCAAAAGAGCAAAAGGCAACATTATGCTTGATATTAACCATGTTTGCTCATAGTAAATTCTATTTTGACTAAGATGGCTCAGGCTGGCCATGTTAGCATTTGTGGTCGTGTGGGTCTCCTTTGGCAAAGAAAAGGCATCATGTTCCCTGGAAGGTGAAATGTAATTTCTGATGATTATGCTTACACATCCATACTACTTCAGTAACTGTAATACTCTGTTCCCTTGCCTATTCAGCCAAAAAAATGCTGAGGTGCTGTGAGTCACGTACTATAAGAAGAACCTTAACTTTTGCTTATGACCATCGGCCATATGGCTGCCAGTTGAAATTTTAAGTTTTGGTAGCATTTGCTGGGAGGGACAGTCAGCTCTAACGCTTGGTTTCTTGATAAACCATGCGTTGCTACTTCCCTGCTTTCCCAGATTTTCCAAAAGTGGCAATTATCTAAGCTTAATTGGTTACTGAAGGCACATGATGCAGCTCTATTGTTCAAAATAAGATGTTTTATACCCCATTTTTCTCTACCTTAAGGAGTCTCAGAGCAGCTTACAATCACCTTCCCTTCTTCTCCCCACAACAGACATCTTGTGAGGTAGGTGGGGCTGAGAGAATTCTGAGGGAACTGTGAGTGGCCCAAGGTCACCCAACAGGCTTCATGTGGAGGAGAGGAAAATCAAACCTGGTTCTTCAGATTAAAGTCCACCTCCCTTATCCACTACACCATGTTGGCTCTCTTTATAACTAAATCCTTTTGGAGGGCAAGACAGTATATGTGTAATAAACAAATAAATAACTGGAAATTATTATTAACATTCTGTGGATGTAACTATCCATTACATTTTGAATCAACTACAGTAATGCTAATGATCATCTGATTTCAGTCTCAAGAACTTCACCTATAAGTTATTGAATGGGATATGCATTCTCAGGAAATGAAGGAAGAATGCAAATGAGAAACCTAGACTGCTCAAGAAAAGATATGAGCCTCCAGGAAGCCTGCACTTTTAAATTTCATAGTTACCATTAAACTTTCCCTCTCTTATCCAGATATCCAGGCTTCTGCCAACTCCTACTTAACCAGCTGCAGATTTTTCAGAGGAAGGGGAAATGCTCCAGTAATTTTCAGAGTCCTTAATAGTCTCTATCTCTCTGTGTGTGTGCTGGAATCAATGTATTTAACCATTTTTTTTGCACTTAGAGATGTAGACTTTTAACCTGAAATTAACTTTATTGGATTTAAAACATTCTGAAGTTCATTATGTCCTATGCCCACTAGGATTCTGGATACCCAGAAGCTTTTAGCAAACTAGATGAGAGCACATAATCTGTAAGACATTTTGAGTGATGAGATTATAGAGTCACTCTCTACCATGCAAGGGTATCTATTAGATTTAGAGATAGAAGGCCCTCATTTCAGATTCAAAATGGAAGGAGTAAGCCTTAGACATTGCTATCTCATAGAATAATTTACTAGTTTGTTGTCAGATTCTTTTCCCATCCAAATAGTAATGATTGGATTTGTAATCTGCACCTAAAACAGATGCTGACCTGTATCCAATAACATTCCAAAGAATTAAGGCCATTTAAGTTTCCTTAATATGGGCGGTCAATTTCATCTGATTTTCCTCCTCCCAATGCAGATCCCCACTATGCTGTTCCTTAGGGTTTGCTGAATACAGGAACAAAATTTTGGCTGGGGAGGGAATCAATGGACTGCAATGACAAGTAGGAATTGGTGAAAACTGCAGCCTTAAGGGCACTCAATTTTTTTTAATTGTGTGGCAACTAGGAATGCCAGGCTCCAGATGGGACCTGGGGATCCCCCAGAATTACAGCTCATCTCCAGATGATCAGTTGTCCTGGAGAAAATGGATGCTTTGGAGGGTGGACTCTATGGCTTTGTACCCAAATGAGGGCCCTGTCCTCTCCAGGATGCATCCCCAAATCTTCAGGAGTTTCCCTTCCCCCACCCTCACTGGTGGCCAGGAGAGACCTGGCAACCCTATTGGATACAGACTGCAATACCTCCTAAGTATGTGCACTTGGAAATTAGCTAATGAAAATCAGCAATAAATCCCTTATTTTTCATGAGCCTTGCCCAAGGGGAAATATATCACTAACTTTCCTCAACCTCTTCAGAACGTTTCAGTAGTGACTTCCGGTTTTTGGTGTGCCAGGGATGGTAAGCTCTGGGTCTTGCTCCCAAGAAGCCACCAGACCGTCGGGTCTTCTAGCAGAGTTTGAGGGATCTCAAACTCCATTGGGCTCCCTGAAGAGGAGCCCAAGCAGGGGGCTTGATCTGGACTCTCTGCAAGCAGTAGCAAACAGATAGAGTCCTGGATCACCCTGAAGCAGGACCCAACAGAGATCATCCATGGCAGCCATGAATGCAGAGCCATGACTACCAGTACAAGGGGGAACCAGAGGACCTCACACGAAGATCTTTAGCACCGTGAGTACACAGAATACACCAAATTTAGAAGAGTCTGTATAACTTTAAAGCCCTTTAAAGAGAAACACTCCCCCCCAAAAAAAGAATCGATGGGTGAAAGAATTCCCCTCCCCTGCCTTTCTTGTGAGCGGCTTGGAAGAAATTTTTAAAAGGAACTATAAAAACACCTTTAAGGGCAAAAACAGAAGTAGTTGATGTCAGAAAAATCAACTTTTTATGGATCTACTAAACTCTTCAGTAATATCTTGAAGCACTGTGACCTTGTGGATTACAATATTGATTTATTTGGAAATTGATTATTTGGGTTAGACTTTTAAAACCTTTTTGGAACTATAATTTGATTATTTTGGATTTATATGAAGACGCCTTAATGGATTACAATTATAATTAAATATAATTTAAAACTTCTTGGATTACAAATTGAAGACAAGCAATTATTTTGTGGATCAAAAGAAGAAAAAAGAACTGGTAAACTATTTGGATCTCACTTTCACCTTCCAAACATCATTTCTGTATAACATAAGTCCCAAATTTGGTACGGTTATGCTGTATTTATCAAAGCATAAGTTGTTCTGATTGTAATGTAAATTGCTGGGAAAAGGTTTCTGCTTATAACATAATTATTTTAAAGGTATCTACTGAGAAGGTATTTGTGGATAACATAGAGATTCTTTGGTCTTAACATAGTAAGACATATTTATATAATTAATATAAACATGGCCAGTGGCACAGAGAAAAGAAGCTCTCCTAATGCCTCATCTCCTGGACAACATAAATCTGTAGCTACTAGCCTGGCACAGAGTTCAACAAAGGAACTGCAAACATTAATACAAGATGCTGTAACAACAGCTGTTAATCCTCTGCAAAATAAATTAGACTCACTTTCTCAACAAATGACTTGCCAGTTGGTAGAAGTCCAGAAACAAACTAAAGAAAATAAACAAAAAAAATCTGATTTGGCAAAAACAACCAATCAGATGGTAAGCAAAGCTGAAGCAATGAAATTCAAACTAGAAACAGTAGAAGCTAAACAGAACTCTATGGAAGAAGCCCTTATAAAATTAGAACTTGATAAAGCAGCTTACATTTTAAGATTTCAGAATATCTCAGAGAAAAAAGATGAAAATTTAAATGTGTACATGGCAGAAATACTTGCAAAATATATGGACACAGAAGATATAGATGAAGTTCACAATGAAATTGATGTGGCCTACAGAATGAACTGTGCATATGAAAGAAGAAATAAATTACCCAGAGAAGTACATGTAAGATTCCACAAAAGAACAACAAGGGATGAAATTCTTAAAGCAACAAGTGAAACATCTCTTCAAATAGAAGATTCTGAAGAGAAAATTTTAAAGGAAATTCCATGGAGAGTGAGAGAGAAGAGGAAAGAATATACAGAACTTACGTTTTTAGAAACAATGGAATACCATACAGATGGCTACTTCCAGAATTCATCCTCATTAGATATAAAGAGAAAAGATACAGAATCATCTCAACCTTTAAAGCAGAGGAATTTATAAAAATCAATGGAGAAGATCTGAAAGCTGAGGAACTACAAACAAAGACTACAGAAGAAGACAAGCAAGAAACACAAGGAACATCAGGAACAACCACAAAAACCACAGCAACCAGAAAAATCATAAAGATCACACCATCCCAAGTGGTTACAAGATTTAAACTGAAGAATAAAGAAGACTCCAAAACACAACTACAAGATGGACAGAAGAAAATTGAAGATAATCTCAATAAATGTCAACAGACAATGCACCCCCAAAAAGAAGACAGATATTTCAACAATTGAAAAAGATGCAGCTGGATGTAATATGCTTACAAGAAACTCACATTAAATATTCAGACCAAAAACACTTAGAGATTTAAAAATTCAGAAAAAACTTTTATTTCCTCAGACAAGGAAAAGAAAAAAAAGAGACATAGTGACATACGTGAAAGAACATCTACATCCTGAATTTATTTACACTGAAGATGGTAGAATCTTGATTGTTCGAATAGAAAAACAAGGCAAAACAACTCTGATCATAAATATATATGCACCCAATCAACATCAGGATTTTTTTTACAAATTCTTACAAGAACTTATTTCAAAACAAAACTGATGAAATTTGCCTGATTGGAGATTACAATGCGGTATTTGACTGACTCATAGATAGAAAAACAGCCACTGGAAAACAGAAACATGCTAATGAATTACCCAACACGTTTTACAATTGGTAGAAGAACAAAATCTGATTGATTCTTGGAAAGCTATAAACCCAAAAAAGAGAGACTTCACCTTTTACTCAGCAAGACATAAATCATGGCCAAGGATAGATGTGTGTTGGATCTCAGCAACAATTATAAATGACGTATTAGAAGTGGAAATTCTACCAGCAACCTTTGCAGACCACAACACTGTAATGCTTATATTACAAGATACACCAAAGAAAAATAGATGGACTTTAAATACATACCTGTTGAAGAATGAAAAGTTTGTAACAGAGAAAAAAAAGAATTTCAAATCTTTTTTAACCAAAATATTCAACCAGACATTTCCATCAGATTTGTATGGGATGCATTCATAGCCTGTGCTAGAGGTTGGATAATTAGAGAAGCTGCACATATTAAAAAAACAAAAGAGAGAAAAATTGACACAAATCAAGGAACAAATTAAGAAAGGAAGGGAAAATGAAACAAGACCCTTCAATTGAAAATATAAGAATAAAATTAAAACTATTACAAAATCAAATGAACTGTTTTCTATCACAAGAAATAGCCAAAAATCTCTTATGCAAAGCAAAATTACTTTGAAAATGCCAACAAACCAACCAAATGGCTTGCATATAAATTAAGGAAAGAAAAAGAAAAAAAGAAACATAAAAATGTTGAGAAATAATGAAGGAGAAGAAAAAAATATACTGAAAGACTTTTAAAAGATAATTGAAATGTTTTATGAGGTTATATCAAAAAAGAGAAGCCAGACAAACAAGACGAGATTCAAGATTTTTTTTAAAAAAACATATAATTTAAAAATTTTTACTGAAGAACAAAGAAAAGTTTTAAACAAGCCAATAATTATTTCTGAACTAATAGACGCTTTAAAAAAACAAAAAAGGGAAAACACCAGGGCCTGATGACCTCCCAGCAGAATTTTACTATGTTTTTGAAGATCAACTGTTATTACCTTTAAAATATGTAATACAAAATACAGTAATTGAAGGTAAAATACCTGGAATGAGGCCATAATAACTCTGATATATAAACAAAATACAGATGAAAAATTATATAGGCCAATTTCACTATTAAATGTGGACTAGAAGGTAGCAAATGTCACTCCCATCTTTAAAAAGGGTTCCAGAGGAGATCCTGGAAATTACAGGTCAGTCAGTCTGACGTCGATACCGGGTAAATTGGTGGAAACCATTATTAAGGAAAGAATGAGTAGGCACATAGATGAACAAAACCTATTGAGGCAGACTCAGCATGGGTTCTGTAAGGGAAGATCTTGTCTCACTAACCTGTTAATGTTCTTTGAGGGGGTGAACAAACATGTGGACAAGGGGGATCCAATAGATATTGTTTACCTTGACTTCCAGAAAGCTTTTGATAAAGTTCCTCATCAAAGGCTCCTAAGTAAGCTCAAAAATCATAGATAAAAGGACTTGTCAAAACCGGCTAATTAATAGAAAACAGAGAGTGAGTATAAATGGGCAATTTTCTCAGTGGAGAGTGGTAAGCAGTGGGATACAAAGTTGTTCAGGGTGGTGAAAACCAGTGAGGATTGTGAGGCACTCCAAAGGGATCTGTCAAGGATGGGCGAGTGGGCATCAACATGGCAAATGGGGTTCAATGTGGCCAAGTGAAAAGTGATGCACATTGCAGCCAAAAATCATAAATATAAATTCATGTCGATGGGGTCCAACCTGGCAGAGACTGACCAAGAGAGAGATCTTGGAGCTGTAGTAGATAGCTCAATGAAAATGTCAAGACAGTGTGTGACTGCAATAAAAAAGGCCAATGCTATGTTGGGGATTATTAGGAAGGGAATTGAAAAAAAAAATCAGCCATAATGCCACTGTATAAATCAATGGTGTGACTTCATCTGGAGTACTCTGTACAGTTCTGGTCACCACACCTCAAAAAGAACCAGAGGGAGCCTGCCCCAGCAGTCTACAGAGAGGTCCTTCAGTACACAGTTACACTACAATCTTCTCCCTTAGAATTCCTACAACAAATGTTACATTTCAAACTTTACATCATCAGTATTATAACTGAATTTATTAAGCATGGGTATCAGGCTAGTCTTTCATATTTTTGCACAAGATGAAGGAACAGCTTTCCTCACCTCTTTCCAGCCGAGTTGATCCTGCCAAAAATGCCCCCCTCTTCTGTGTATTAAAGATTCTGGAAACTTCACTGTTTTCTTTGTATCAGCCCTGATGATTTCCCAAATATTATCTACCGTTTGCACATCCCGTCCCTCTCAATATTCGTCTTTATAGCCATATGTCTGATTTTATATATACACACAATATACAGGATACCTTACTTACTATATATACCTTAGTACCAATATAAGATACCTTAGTTACATTGATCTGATGAAGTGGGCACTAGTTCAGAAAAACTTCATGTTACAATAACCTTTTGTAAGTTAGGCAGTAAGAAATCTGTTTCAGTTTACCCATGTATCTAGCACAAAACCAGGGGCAAAACAGCATGCTGCTTATATAGTGGTGCTGAATGAGAAGCACTGATTTTACTGACATACCTTTTTAAAAGATTAAGTAATTTGTCATATACCATGAACTCTAATGCCTGCAGGAGCAAAGTTGCATTTACAAAAAAGCCAAATATCAGATGTTCCACCAATACAATAATAATAAAAACTGATTGCTTGAACAGTGTTAAAAATGTAATTAAGTCACTTGTAATTATTGTGGAGGGTAGGTCTAACTATTAATCTCAGGCTTCATATGCACTTTAACTTAGTCTAAAACAAGATCTATTAAAAACCACAAACACAAATTATAGTGACATACTTAAGCTACAGTATTGTGTTTTTTTGTGTCCTGTTTAATCCAGAAAGGCATTCACCACCCCACGTTTATAACCAATAATGAAGATTAATATGGATCACCATACACATAAAGGGTGATGGGTGCAAACTCATTCATTTACTACCTTTGATAGATAGGTTGTGTTCAGACTGGCAGTTGGGCCCGATATAGGCACATTTTACAAACGGATTAAATGGGCAGGATCACACAGCCCATTTCCCCGGGCGTACTCACCCCGTCAGCTGTTCCCCGGGCGTACTCACCCCGTCAGAGGATGCCAGGTTAAAAAGCCACCACCTCCAAAGTGGTGTTTTAGTTTCCCCGCATATTCATTGTTCATGGCCGAATGTCTGGACATGAGGGAGCGCATGCAGAATGAATTTGGCAGTGTGAACCTGCAGATCTGTTCTGCCACTACGGAGGCAGTTTTTTAAAAGACTTGCCTATGTGCGCATGCGTGTGCATGCGCACTATGCACACACATGGTGTTTGGATTTATTTATTTTTTGCAGTTCGCTCTGTGGCTGAGGCACCACAATAATGTGGAGACTTTACCACGGGATGTCTCCATGGGTAACCCACAGCAGGGTGTGCTGTGTGACTGATATATCCCACTACCCTTTAACCCGGTTCAATTAGAGGCGGCACCATATCGTGCCAGTGTGATCACAGCCATAGTTGGGAAATATTACCTTGACTGTTCATAATATTAACAAAGTTTCATTGTTGTATTGTGTTAACTACCCAGCCAGGGTAACAATGAGAAGGAATGAGGCCAAAACTTGAAAATGGGGGGGGGGGGGGGGCTTTTTTGCGTCTTGCTGTAGTGCTGGAGGCTAACACAGCAGCCTAAAGGAACAGCTTCTAAAAATGGTGCCATGGGGGAGGAAGGACTCCTACCCCCCACCAGCCATTTTCTCACATTAAAAAAAATGTGGATGGAGTTATTTTCCCAATTTAGCTGCTCCACATGTAGTATCTGTGCACAGGGAGCAGTGAACCTGTGGAAATAACTTCCTCTCAGTTAAGTTTTCATGCAGGAAAATGGCTTGGGGTGGGAAGGAGCCCTTCCTCTCCTTGTGGCAATGTTCCAAGTCTATTTGGGCTCTCTCTCTTTTTAGAACTTGTTTCCTATGGAAAACACAAGCTGGGTCTAGGGGAACCAGACCCTACTCTTTTAAAATGGCCCCATTTAGTTTGGGACCTTAGCCTCACTGTGTGGCAAAGTATCCAGCCTCTGACGACTTCCACATAGGTTATCTGCCTGGTCTTCAATGCTGTTGGGAAGTAGATTCTTTTCCTGCTTTCCCACAGCCTTGTGGCACATTTGTGTACCTCCTGGCATTTATTGGCTTTTCTCTGATTTTTCTTAAACCGGATTTGGTCAGATGTTTTGGAGAAAATCACAATAAAATTCAGATCTCCCTCACCCACACAACAGCCATTTTCCCCAAGATTGCCCCTGCAGCAGCCACTTCCTCCCCTCCCACCATTTTTTTAAAATTGGCACTAGAATATCATTGCATCAATATAATGTTATATCATATATGTATACTGGGTTCCTCGAATTCCCAGCTTTTATTTTTTTAAAGTAAGTCTCTGGCAAATTTTGTTGTAGAGATATAAGGGGAAAGGCTTGCTGGTATATATTGTTCCCTGGAATTTTGTCCCCCCTGATCACCTTGAGTTTGGGAGCTATAGCAGAGGGAAGCAGAGGATACTAAGGAGCCGTCTGTGCTCAGTTATTACTCCACCTGTCTTGTAGGGCTCCCAAACATCTCACCGTTTTTGCTCTTTGAGTAAGAATTTGGTTTCATTTAAAACAAGGAAGCGTTTTCTTATTGCATGAAGTTTGGCACAGATAATTTCTTGGGAAAGGGATATAATAGTGAGAACAAAAATAATTGGAGGCATAAATGGGTTTGCCTTTAATTTCCACCAGGACAGGAAGTCTGTCAGAAGAGGGAGGATCCCATGGGTGAGGGATAGAGTTCTGAGTTTCACCAAAATTGTAGGAAACCAAAAATGTATGAAACCAACAGAAATGAAAAGGACAGTGATTGGGGACAGTAATGAACAAACCATTATAAGTATGATTTTAAAAAAGCTCCTCTGAATATTGCTAATGTGTCCAGCTGGTTTGTTGCCCATCTGCATAGCAGACAGATGGTGAATGCTGGTCATTGCGTGCAATGAAATCTGTTTGACAATTTATGATATTTGCTTGGGGTTTCCTAACACCTCACTATGACAGCTTCATTCCGAAACACTTACTAAGATCCAAGTTTTGATCTGAGGTGCCAAACCAGGAACACAAGTAGCTCCAAAGCAGATGCATAATTATATAATGGCAGCCTGTCTGTGTCTGCATGTGAGAGGAGAGAGAGAGAGAGAGAGAGAGAGAGAGAGAGAGAGAAAGAGAAAGAAAGAAAGAAAGAAAGAAAGAAAGAGAAAGAAAGAGAAAGAAAGAAAGAAAGAAAGAAGGAAAGAAAGAAAAAAGGAAGAAAGAAAGAAAGAGAAATTGAGGTATATGTGTGTTTAGTTTCTACAGAACAAAGCAACACTCATCCATTGTAATTACAGGTGTATTTATATAGCCATTCAGGCTTAGCGCAATGCCATGTATGCAATATTGTATCTTTTACTTACTCAGTCTTTGCACAAGTTGTAAATAAAGGATGAAATAAGAAAATATCTGACCCACTAACAAAGAGAATATTTATTCTGCACTCGCTCTTGAACTGGTGCATGGTATATTATTAACTATATAAGCCACGGAAAGTCAAATAAACCTATGTGTTAAAGATACAGAAAAGAAAGAGTGCTGAACTTTTTCTTTCTTTTCATCTATGCTTAATTGCTTCTTTTATCAGTAGTTTCTAGTTCAAAGCTAAAGCTTTTGGGACCTTGTTTTCCCCAAAAACAAAACTATATTTTATTTCAGTTTATATTTCCTCCTGTCCCAGAGGCTTTAGGCTAGTTTATTTATATTAAAGGTTTGAGAGATTCTTAGCTTTCCTTTCCATATCCCCTTGTTACAATCACAAGATTCCTGCAATTCTTTCCTATTAAAAGGAGTTGCAAGTGGTCTCCGCTGCAAAACAATCTAATAGATTTTCATGGCTGTTTTCTCTCCACTTTCTACTTTAATTTTGTTGGGAAGTTCTGATTAGATCTAAATACTGTTTAGTGATGTAATCAGGAGAGAAGTGATGAAAAATCTAATTGTGGCTAACTAGGGTTGCCAAGTCCATCTTCCACCCCCAGCGGGGGACTTTGGGGGCGTTCCTGGAAGGGGTGGGGCATCCCCAACGTGATGATGTCACGTTGGGGACGTCTGCTGCCCCCCCTCCTGCCGTGCGCCGGATCTCCAGAAACAGCAGTTCCCTGCACTTAAAGTAGCCAGCAGCCGGCGTTTCCCCTTTAAGAGAAGCTTCGTTTCCCTTTTAAGAAAGAAGCTGGCTTTTCCCTGCAAGCTTGCGGAGTTCGCGCTTGGGATGAAACACGGGTTGCACACCCTTAAAGGGAGAGAGATGGATGGCTGTGGGGGTTGGGGGTGGGGCTTCCCAAAATGGGGGACCCCAGGCAAACCGAGGGGTTTGGCAACCCTATGGCTAACCTAGCTATTTTTGGGCTGGAATGACCCACAAGGCTGGAGGTCTCTAGCCTCTAGGAGAGATTATTGGTACCCTTTAGATGGGGAGGCCTGCCTCCTGAGTGAAGGCATTTGCAGCTGCATGCTGTTGACCCACCAACCAGCCTGTAAAGATAGACATGGGATTACCTTTAGAGCCCTATATGTTCTGGGGCCAGTATAACCTAAGGACCACCTTCTTCCATATGAACTACCCATCTGCTCTGATCATTTTTGGAGGCCGTGCTTAGGGTGCCCCTGCCATCTGAGGCCAGATGGGTGACAACCCAAGAAACAGCCTTTGTAATCATGGTGCCAAACTTTGGAACTACTTCCTCAAGTGATTTGTCTGTCTCCATCTATTACTGTGTTCTACAAGAGGGTGGGGACTTGGGGGGGGGGCAGTTCGACTTATCATAGTTATTGTTATTGGCCCTCCTCCCTGGTGTTGATGTTTTGTTTGATGTATATATTTTAGTGTTTGGTGTATATGTTTTTATAGAATTGTTTTATATATTATTTAAAATGCTGTTTTAATGTTCAAAATGTTTAATGTTCTATGCTTGATCCCTTGGGGACCCTATCTGGGTTGAAATGTAGCTTAGAAATGTTTAAATAAATAATACAAAATAATAAATAATGTGCTCATCTCTGGGGCCAAGCAGGAATTTGGGGATCTCCTGATTGGCTCAGGTTGCTTTGTGTTGTTCCTGAAAGGTGTGAATAGGCCTGGTCTTTAGACTGGTTAGGCCATAAGTAAGTATAACAAGCATATTAATATTCCTATAAAGGGTAGGGTAGATTGGCAAACACCCTGATGCTTCCTTGGATGAAAGGCCATTCATGAACCAGCCCATATTAATTGTATGGTGGGGGGAAAGGAACAGCCTCAGTGATGAGCAGTTATCAACCAAAACCTTAATTATCTGTGCAGCACTCTGGGGAAGGAGGTTGAAGCTTGGCATCTCTTGGCACTGTTCGCATGCAGGCAAGGATAAACAAGACTGGTGACTACCACTGGTTGGGTTTGGAGTCAGATTCAGGTTTCTCAAAATCATGGTAACCTTCCTGCAGTTATTGGTAATATTTATAGACATGAGGTGCCCAAAGGGTCCAATACAAATTCAGGGTTCCCAACATGGTGTCTGAAGTCACCTTTCCTGGATCCAGCCAAAATTTTTTTTTAGAATATGGGTCAGGGCCAGGTAGTGTTCCTGTCCACTGAGTCTTCTCATTGACCACTGAAGATCTGATTGGCTGTACAGATTCTTAAAAACTTTTCAGTAGCATCTCCCATCCATCACATTATTGGTGTTATTCTCTTTCATTGCCCTTATATAATGGATTTTAAATTACCCTTGTTCTCCCCTGTACTTGAGCTCGCTCTCTCTCTCTCTCTCTCTCTCTCTCTCTCTCTCTCTCTCTCTCTCTCTGTGAGTGAGTGTGTTAGAGGGGGGGGAGAGAGAGCAATTCCCTTCTCCTTCCCATTAACCAAAGCTTCTGTCTGAAATTTTGAAGAGTTACTATCAAAATTATTCTCAACCTGTTGTTGGCTCTGCTTCCTGTGGCAGCCATTTTGTGGATGTGCCCCTGCACTTTTTTTATCAACATTCTAGGCTTGCCACTGAATCCAACTTCTGATCCATCATAATAAACTATATTCCTGAAATGACTTTTCACTGTGAAGAAAATAAATTTCAAACTTTAAGGAAGGAGAAAGGGGTAGTCCTGCTGTCCCAAATGTCACATCAAGTTCTGGCAAAGATGGGATCCATCACTCAGAGGACTGCTGCACAAGTACATGGTAGGACACCCAGTTATGCTATTCAGCAAACAGCTACACCCAGACTTGTTTTTCTGTAGTTTGGTGAGATCAGACAACATGCTCACTGTGCTCTGATCGCACCTCTAATTTGATCTATTCTTGTCTTGTCTCATAGAGGAATGTCTAGACATTCCCCATTACCTTCCTCAGTGCACATGAACCCAGTTGAGGAATGTCCAGATATTTGCCACACACCAACCCCAGAGTGAGCCATCCACCACTAGGGTGTTGTTGTTTTTTTGTCTTGTCCACTGCAGATGTGCATAAACATGGATGCAAATCACCGTTTTTTTTAACCCATTCTTTAAAACCAACTGAGAAACATGGCCCCAATATGGAGTCCTGGCTAGGAGCTATTTTCCAAGCTGTCCTGCCAACAGAAACCACAGAATGTGTAGTTTTCTTTGTGGTTACCCCTTGAAACCCCCTGTTCTCCCCAACCCCAACCCCCATGCAGGAGTACATAAGGTAAAAAAATATCAAAGTACATAAAAGTACAAAAAATTACAAAGTACATAAAGTACAAAAAATACAAAGTACATAAAGTACAAAAACATCAAAGTACATAAACATTTTGATGGTGTTTATGCAGTTATGCACGTATCGCTAAGAGGTGAAAAATGCCGCCACAGTGGAAGGAACACTTCCCTTCCATTGTGGTGTGATTGTGCGGTGGAATGATCAGACATTGGGAAAGATGCCCTAGATCCATTTGTGTCAGATTTTCCCGGTGTCAAAGAATTCATTCAGTAAGAGGAGTGAGTGCAGGAGGCCAACGACTGGCAAACAGGTAAAAGATGTTGTTGTCTGATTGTGCATTTCAAAGCTATCAGGGAAATGCAGTGAGAATGGATCAAACAGCTCATCTGATCATACCTGCAGAAAGATGTTGACAAGCTTGTGTTCATTGCACTTCCACTTTATATTTTTAGCTGAAAAACATAATATGTGAAGAGACTCCCCATAGGCCCAGGGTTAATCCAGGGCCTTGGTTAGAGTCCAATGGCACCTTTAAGACCAACAAAATTTTATTCAAGATGTGAGCTTTTGTGTGCATGCACTGGCTGCCTGAACCCTGGATGGGGTAGGCACAAGCAGCAGTGGAAGCTCATCTTCTTTACCTTCTCTGCTAGGAGTGGGGGTGTAGGTGGATGGATGTCTCAGTGCAGGGCCTGGGGCCTCTGCCCCAGTTGCCCACTGGCTAAGACTTCCCCTGCACAATCCACAAAGGCTTCTGTTCTTTAAATCCCAAATAACAGAATTTAGCTGATGGTCATTACTCAACCATTTCTATTAAGATGTCAAATATTATTATTATTGTTATTATTATTATTGTTGTTGTTGTTATTAAATTTATACCCCACCCTCCCTGCATGCAGGCTCAGTTGGCATACCTTATCTATATTTGTTGCCTTTTCTCTGTTTTCCTCCTCTCTCTCTATGCTCATCAAATACTAATCTTCATACTAAAAACTCCAGCCCCTTGTGCTATTTCGTATCTTCATGATTTTTCTCTTGTGACTCTTTATGCACAGAACTGTTTCTTCCTTTGGATATTTTTCAGGCCTCTTCTTTGTCCTCTTTCAAGAAATTATTAAAAAGCCATCTCTTTTTTTTCTCCTCCAGTGTTTCCCTTTTGATGTTGTTCTATTTTGATCCTTTGTTTTTTATCTTTGACTTAGCTATTGTGCAGATTTCCTTTTATTCTGTTTTCAGTGCTCCGTCTAGCATCACACAGCAAGTGAAATATTTTTCCTCTCCACAAGTCCCCTTCCAGTTTCATGTCTTTATTTAGCTTAGTCAGCAGGGGTGTGTTTACTTTTAAAATATTGTCATTAGTATAACTTAGTTTTTTGATATGATTGCTGTTTTGCTCTGCTAAATGGTCACCTCACTTTACTGAGACGATGTAGTGGCCTTGTCTTTATCATCCCTTTCCAATATTTTACAAAGGTTATTTTAGTTGCTGTAAACCTGTAAATTAGATCTATTTCTACAGCTGGAACTAGGGTTTCCAAGTCCGACTTACCTTGCCAGCGGGGGTTAAAACAGAGTTGATTGAGACTGAATCCTGATAAGATGAAGGTTCTGTAGCTGGGGGGGGGGGGCATGGGTTTCAGATGTCAACTCCCAGCTCTTGATGGGGCGCTCTTATTACCAGCACTAACCGTCAAGAGCCAATTGTGATTTTGGATGCCTCCTTGTCAATGGAGGCCCAGATCACAAATGTCACCAGACTGGCATTTTTGCAGCTGCTTCAAATCAGGCAACTGGCCCCTTACCTGTCTTGCCCTGACCTAGCCATGGTAATCAATGCAATAGTCACCCCCAGGTTAGACTACTGTAACTGGCTCTATGTTGGGCTACCCTTGAGGCTGATCCAGAAACTCCAATTGATCCAGAACGCAGCCACACCGGTCCTTACTGGGACCCCTCATACAGCACATATTCAACCTGTGCTGTGTGAGCTGCACTGGCTTCCAGTAGAGTACCGGATCAGGTTTAAGATTATGGTGTTAACCTTTAAATCCATGAACAGCCTGGGACCCACATACCTTTGGGACTGCCTCCCCTGGTATACCCACAGAAGAGCTTTAGGCTCAGGAGATAAAAACTTCCTGGTGGTCTCTGGTCTGACAGACAAACAGCTGTCCTCAACCAGGGCCAGGGCTTTTTCTGCCCTGGCCACTACCTGGTGGAACTCTCTGTCAAGTAACATCCAAGCCCAGCAAGGCTTGTTGTCATTCCACACAGCATGTAAGGCAGAGATGTTCCACCAGGCATTTGACTGAGCACAGCAACAGTTTTTCATCTAGTCTGGTACTCATCTTCTTTTTTCCACCTCCCTCCTCTATGAGGTAACAACATTTCCAGGAATTATCGATATCAGACCAGATCAGGCTGCTGTGATATATATTTTATGTGAAATGTATTTTCTGCACTATTTTAAATTCTGAATTTTTGTAAAATTCTTGTAATTTTATCATTGTTGTACGCCGCTCTGAGCCCTGTTGAACTTACTAAATGAATAAATTGATTAAATTGAATACAAGTATATTTAGCCTGAAAACAAAAACATCAAATAGTTGCTAATCTTTTCCTTTGCTCTGGCGGGGAGGGCGGGGTATAAATAAATAAATAAATAAATATACTGGGACTTTGTACTTTAATACAGCTTTTCCACAGTTAAAAAAGGGAAAGAAGGGATCCCCTATGACTTCCAAGAAAGTTAGGCCATGGATTAAGGCAAAAGCCATGTGGGATGTGGTTGCAGTAAGGAGAGGACAAATTGGCTGGTTCGAACCCTATATTTATTATTTATTTGTAAAACGTAGCATGTTTTCAGTTAAACAAAGTTGTACCCAAAGCAGCATGAAATCCATAAAGAACATACAAGCTAAAGCAATGTTTCTTAAGCTAAAGCATGACAACACAACAACTCTTAGTAGCACGGTTTAATAGGCTTTCCTTAATCATAAATGATGTGCAGAACAGCAAAGAAAAAGCATTCCCTGCAAAAGTGCTAGAACTTGTGGCCATTTTGTGAAACACTTTTCATGCTATGATACCTAACTGACATTCATTGCCATAAAATGTGATGGTGGCTTAAAAACAGATTTGCATAATCATAAAGTAGGTCTAGTAGGTTCGAGGGACAGCCCTGCATCTCCTTTGTAATCCTGATATTAATTCAACTGTTATATGACATTATCATATTTCTCATCCCCACCAATGGCTGCTGTGAAAGTAGAAGGGGGCAGTGATACTTAATGATGTCTTATCATGTTTTGTATTAATGAACATTACAGGGATAGGAAAAGGAAGAAAAAAACTGGAATTCCTCAGGTGTGACCTGGAAAGTGGAAGGCACATATACAAGATGGCGAAACAATGTGAACTGCAAGGAATGATTTATTTACATGGGAAATGTATTTATTCGCAAGGGCAGAATAAGATTGGGAGAGGAGACACAACCTTTTGTATGGCTAGTATAATATAAAAATCTCTAGCTGATTTAGTCAGCAGAGACAAAGAAGAGGTTTATTGTTTTGGACTGTAGCAGATTAGGATCTGGATGGCCCAGGCTAGCCCTATCTCATAAAATCTTAGAAGCTAATCAGGGTTGGTCCTGGTTAGTATTTGGATGGGAGACCTCCAAGGAAATCCAGGCTTACTGAGCAGAGGCAGGCAATGGCATGTCTGAATGTCTCTTGCCTTGAAAACCCTACACAGTCGCCATAAATTGGTTGTGAGTTGATGGCACTTTCAACTACTATCGAGGATCTGAGGAATCAGGTTCAAATCCTGATATTTTCATTTAATATTCCTGCCTTTTCAGTTGTCTGGATAATCCTTTTTATGGAGGACCTTTTCCTTAATGTTTTGTTGAAATCCTCACACTGCCATGAAGTTCATTGGGTTACATTGTGCCAGTTACACCATCTCAGTATAAACTGCCTCGCAGGGTTGGTATTGTGAGGGAGAAGCTACCTGACCTTCTTCAAGGAAAGACAAGATAAAAATGAGCCAGATTTGAATTCTTGTGTATTTATTTATTTAGATTTCTTGACCACCCTTCCCTGCTTGTGCAGGGCTCAGGGCAGTTTACAACAATTAATTCAAAATCAATTAAAACCATTAAAAATTCCAATATTAAAAACATTCCACCCACTATCCAGGAATGGTTCCAAAAAACGTTTTAAGACAAGATGGCAGTGCTAGTATTCAGTCATGGGGGGAGGGGGGTGCCAGGCAGATGTAAGGAATCATTGCCGGCCCCACCCCAAATCCTGCCCTCCCCAGGCTCTACCCCTCAAATCTACAGGTATTTCCCAACTCAGAGTTGGCAACCATGTAATCAGCTATGGAACTACTTTCCAGACCCTTGGAACCCAGAAAACATGGCACAGGAGGAGGTGCTTTTCTACCTTAGCTGCCACTGCATAACACCCCCCTCCCCCTCAAAAATAAGTCAGAGGTGGAGAGAACCATATCTGTTACCACGCGGCTGTCCTCCCATTCTACCCATTTGGGGCAGCAAAATGACTTGAGACAGCCCTGCCTTATAGCTAAGCAGAAGGAAACAAACATGGCTTGCCTCCCTCCATTTTCCGCTTTCCTTTGCCGCCTCACCAGCCAGAGTTGGGACACTCATCTGGAGCTTCCTTCTAGATCTTGTTGTATTTCTTCCCACAACGGACTCTAAAAAGTGATTCCAAAGATCAATTAATTACCGATTCTACATTATTTTAAAAAATGGAAGGCATAAGATGATTTCAAGCAGCTATTATTGGAAGGCTTATTAGCAGAAGTGGTTAGTACAAAGCACTGTTTGGTTTTACAGCTATTTACAAATGTTAACTAATTAAAGCATACACCTGCAGGAGGACAGCAAAAATCCTCACAGATAAACATTTCTCTAACATACAGGTTGAGTCTGCACATTAAAAAAGTGGAGACTTTCTATGGTGTAGGGAGCTTTTCTAGAAAGGGAACAGCGAAGACACAATCCAGTGCAAGATGAGCATTCAAAAGTTTCCATTTCAAAAGGAGAGATATGCACCTGTTGAAATCAACCCCAGTAACAAAAATGGGACTTAAATGTGGCTGAACTGGGCCCAGGTTTTAACCCATTTACTCTCAAGATTTTAAAAAAATAGTGTTAAGTCTAATGGCTTCATCAGTGTAGGATTTCACAACACTTAGCGTTTCCCCCCTCCTTTAGTGTGATAGATCTAAGCTGAAGACACAAAACAAGGATGTGAACATTGCTGAGCCTTGATTTGTGTGTGTGTGTGTGTGTGTGTGTGTGAAATGGGAGAGGGACGGCCTAGGAAGGTAGAGGGAATAAGGAAAAAAACATGCCAGAAGAGATAAAAAACCAACACTTTTGTCGCTTAACTCTTGACACAAGTAGGTGAACCTTAATAAAAGAAAAAAGTTGAGAACTCCTTTTGATTTTGTATTTTGGGTTGAAGGCTTCATACTACATTTCTAATAATACTATTTGACATTTAGTAACAAGAAGTGAGCAGGAGAGAGAATAATAGTTCAGTCAAGTGTCACATCCATGATGCAAGTGAATTTTCAGGCAGACATGTTGAAAAGGAATGAGTTATGAACTGAATCTGCTCTTCCGAGAGAGATTGATGTGACTACAGTCCTCTAGGTTCAGAAGGCCTAGCTCACACTCTTACAGGCTAGACCCTGGATCAAGACAGGAAAATCCATTAAAGAACAAGCAAGTGCCTGAAAGTGCATACTGGAACACATTCAGAGTATAGACAATGCTACAGTTGCTACGTGCTTAAAGCAGCCTGTGGCTTTCACTCTTGGCTAATGGACGTTGTTTCTGTAATGCTGAATCTATAATTCAAGACTGACACCCTGTTTGTCAGTTGCTCCTATGATAAAATTGAAAAAGCTAGAGTATCACACTCAGTTACATATTTTTTTTGAGGGGGGGACTTGAACATGAGTTGTAAAGCTGGTAAGTTGAAAAGAAACTATGGGAGGGAAGAGATGTAAGACACCTATTTTAAAAGGTACTATGTTGCAGGCATTTTACTTTGAGTTACCAACAAGATCATAGGTTCCAATGCTTTAAAAGCTGTACTGTGGCCCTGGTCACATGGGAGATTTTGGCCCGGGAGAGGGACGGATCGGGGGCACAGCAAACGGGCGCGAGCACACCGCAACATCTGGGAATCAGCTCACACCCTTCCCTGATCCGTCCCTTCAGGCCAATAACGCACTGTAATAAAGAACCACCCGCAGAGGAGGACTTACCTGGGACGCCGCATCAAGCGTGGCCATGGGATCAGCGGCGCGCTCTTCATTCTCGTTCGTAGCAATCCCAGCTCTTGGCTGAACTGCGCATGCTCACACATGCGCAGTTTGGCTGCCTCGCTTCCCTGTCAGTGGCTTCCCCCTGGCATCTGATCGTGCCAAAGAGGAAGTGCGCGGCGGCTCAGGAGATCTATGTGATCCCGCCGCTGCATGTTTCTTTTGGTGCAGCTTTAAAAAGCCGCACTTTGCCCGTGTTCCACTCCCCCCCCCCCGGTGTGGCAGGGGCCTTCCTCAAGCCTAAGAGAACTCATTATCTCAAAATGACTTGCTATTCACAGGAATTCTTCATGGTACTTAAATCATACCAAGGAAAAGTAGTGAACGTGCTTATATCATATGCTATTTCCTACATGTCAGATTCCAACCTCTTGGTTCTTCATCTCTTCATTCCATTCCCTGGATGCTACATTCTATGGGCATCAGAGTTTATCAGTTCTTAAACCCTGAGTGAAGTCCTTTCCTCACCTCCTTGGCCTGCTGTCCCCCAAACCCATGTGTACTGCCTTTAAAGCAAACACCAAAAATTCTTCTTCCTCTTTGGCCCTGTGCAAAGTTTTCCTTTAAATGACCTCTTTGTTTCTTATGGCATCTGTGCTGATTTCAGTAGTTTATAGAAAATCATCTTCCTCAGCAATCTGATAATTTACTTCATCCAGTTGTAAAGCTGATTACAGATCAATATTCTCATAACAGATCCTCCTGTCTACTATAGAATTATCCAATAGCAAGTCAAAAATCAATATTCAATACTTGGAATTAAGCACAACTGAGTTCCGTGGGGCTTACTTCCTGATAAGTATGTTTGGGACTGCAATCTAAGAATATTATCTCTAGCAAATAATCATTAAAAACACGGAAGATTTCCGTACAACAGAGTTGAATTTTGGGGTCATTCTATTATTTTACACTGAAGATTAGGTACACTGTGAATTTTGTCATAGATATGTCTGACATTTAAATTTACCATGTTCAAAGGTGTCACAACATGTGAGCTGATCACCCCCAGTTCAAACAGATCATTATTTATTACCATAGGTAGCAGTTAAGATGAACACCAAACGGTAGGATTTTATTAGACCACAGCATTTATTAATGGCTGGTTTATATGAATTAAGACTGATTCCATTGACTACATAAACAACTGCTTGCTGAGCAGAAGTCATGCAGCAAGAATAGGGGGAGTATAACTCAGCCGGGCTGAATGTGCATGCCCCCAAAGCCAACTGTGCTGTGCTACATGGCCTGGAAGGAACTCAGCCAAACAGCCGTGAATGGGTCAACAACCAGTCAAGCTGACTGTCAAAAAATCCACTCCTAGTTCATGATCAGCAAACTGGATGTGAGCCAAATGTGTGGGAGTTCAAGCATCCCTAAATAAGATTTGAAATAAGTACACTGAATCAGAGGCCTAACTATAGTATTTCTACAGTCAATAGCCAGGTGCCTCATAAGCAGAGCACTGAAATTATCATCTTGTCTATCTTCATCACCTGATACTTAGAGATTTAGCACCTGTACACATAGATGCTCCACTTAACCATAATGACTGTTGGTAGAGCCATCCTCCGTATAAACTCTACGTCCCCTCCCTGAAAATACTCCAATGAAAGCTAAATCATGGACAATTATAAATTCTTCTAAATACAGGTCATCAAATTAAATTTGACATTAGAATTCTGTCAGGTGGACTTCGTGGAAAATTAGCCACCTATCATGTTGTTCAGAATGAGTGGAAGTTAAAAATCAAAAGATAAGGTTGTATGGCTGCTTGATCTATTGTTAAGGAACTAAGCATGAGGGTAAGACTTGAAAATAGTACATTTGGGCCAGATGAGTAACATGGCATTTTCCCCTTTCAAACTCAGCCAGAGCTTTCTTTAGAACACTCAGTAAGTGGTTGCACTTCAAAGAGGAATAGCAGATTTCTCAGCTTCTTCCTCCTACTCACCTCAGCAGTACAGTGGAGGCAAGGCAGCCATTCTCACAGTTCAGAATCTTTATCCAAAATTCTAACATGTGAAATATATTAAGGTTTGTTTTTAACTACTTAAGCAGAAACGTAGGCCACAGTGTGATACCTTCACATATAAAGGGCCAGTGATTAGACTGTTCTAGAAGACATACTTGTAAATGAAGTAAAAGTTCACATTTAACACAAATCTATATATATTATTCCAGAATTAGGCTGTTAGGCTATATAATTTGGCACAGAACGTATCTTATACTTTCAACATTATTAAATTTCCCATAGTGACTCTGTGAATTTCATTGGCTTGTCTTGAGTTCTTTTCTTATAAATCACTACAAAAAGTCCTATTCATGCACAATGTTGACTGAAGATGAAGCACTTCAAGTGCATGGTCTCTTTCTCTGGAGATCTGATGTGGACTACCAGATCTACTGTCTCATAGGAATGTTTTGACTTCTTTTATGCCCTGCTTGTACATTTGTAAATAAAACAAATATTTCAAAGTTCTCTCCTCCAAATGAAACCAAACCTTGGAAGTGCTGTCCTTCAGGGACATGGGAAGAACATGAAATATTTGTTTCCCCAGAATTTGTACTCTTCCCCCTTCCCATCATTTGATCAGGAAGTTCATGTTTTGTAAATTTACAGCAGACCAGCACCACTTGTGGTTCAGGAATCCTAATGCCGCTTGTGATTGATGCATTGTGGTATTCCAGTTATTTGGTCCAGGAAAGTGACAAGACCTGGAGCTTCATCTGGACATAGACAGGCCATTATAGTTGGTGGAGGCTGTACTCAACTTGGGAATTACCAGTTGTGCTAGTGTGCCCTTCAACAATTAGTCATTAATCTTAGTATTTTGATTTTAAAATAAAATGCCCCTTTAATGGGGCAAGGAGATAGAACAAAAGCAAACCAGTATAGGATGACCATGGCAGTTCATGGTGATTAAGGCATGATTAATTCCACTTCATTAGGCCTACTCTGTTTCATTTGTTTTCAGGTCCCAGTATTAGTAAACTGTCAAACAACTCTTACTTTGCTTGCACAATAATATAATAGATCACTGTCATACAGCTGACCTGTTTCTAGTTCTATCTACAGATCTCCTACCATGTAAAAGCAAAGCAGTGAGACATGGCATGTATATGAATATGTGGCCAGTGGTTCAAATTGTGCCAGATCTCATCAGAGCTTAGTACTGAAATCAGATATATAAAGCACACCTGAGTTCTGGAACCTCTAAAATATTATCAACAAACAAGAGAACCATTTGTAGTTTATGGAAAGCTTTTTGTTATTAATGACTATCACATGCCCACCTACATGTGCAGTGATATGCAGTTAGGCATCAACATTTCACCAAGCATTTTTTCCTCCTTAATTTAATGAAATACATGAACATTTTGTTTAAAAATAAATATTTACTAATTTTACTATGTATGCATTTCATTGTAGAAATAGAGAACTGTCTAACTGCAACATGAAGTGGCAGTTATTAAATTTATCAATCTATATGGAAAAGTTTTGGGGTATATATATATTTCTTCAAATACATTCGAAGCAGAAAACCAGCCAGGGTGGTAGTAGGGCCATTGGATGATCAAGGGGTAAAAGGAGTACTGAAGGATGAAAAGGAAATGGCAGAGAAACTGAATGCATTTTTTTGCCTCTGTCTTCACTGTGGAAGATTGGAGGTGCTTTGCCCACCAATTTCAGCAACCACCAATTTCAGGAGAGTGTTGAAAGACCTGAGCTGTATTGAGGTGATGAGAAAGGAGTCCGTACGACTGATGGACAAATTAAAAACTGACAAATCACCAGGCCCAGATGACATACATCCAAGACTTCTGAAAGGACTCAAATGTGAGCTTGTTGATCTCCTCACAAAAATATACAACCTATCACTAAAATCTGCCTCCGTTCTGACGACTGAAAGCTAGCTAATGGAACAATCTTACTGAGATGAGCTTACTGGATCATGGGAACTCTGTTGATGTGATTTACCTGGATTTCAGTAAAGCTTTTGATAAGCTTCCCCATGACATTCTGATGGGCAAACTGGAAGACTGTGAATTGGACTATAGGACAGTTCGGTGGATAGGGAACTGGTTAGAGGACCACACCCAAAGAGTGGTGGTCAATGGCATTTCATCAGATTGGAGGGAGGTGTCTAGTGGGGTGCCACAGGGCTCAGTTTTGGACCCAGTACTTTTCAATATTTTTATCAATGATCTGGATGAAGAGGTAGAAGGGCTACTCATTAAATTTGCTGATGATACCAAATTGGGAGGAGTAGCAAACACCCAAGAAGATAGAGTTAAAATTCAACAAGACCTGAATACTCTGGAGAAGTGGACAGTTGCAAACAGGGTGCAGTTCAACAAAGATAAATGCACAGTATTACATCTGGGCCACAAAAATGTCAAGCACAAATACTGGATGGGGGATACGTTTCTGGGGAGTAGTGTATGCGAAAGAGATCTTGAGGTAAGGGTGGACTGTAAACTAAATATGAGCAGTCAATGTGATGTGGAGGCAAAAAAGGCAAATTCAGTCTTGGGTTGTATTAAAAGGCTGTCAGGACCCACAACCAAACAACAGAGCACCCACTTCTAAGAAAGGTTTTGCTTTATTGTTAGTACTATGGTTTCAATAACATGGTCACTATTAGGAATGACTAGCCAGGAACAAGCATACAATAATATAGCAGATTCAAAAGGTCCCCCTACCACCACCTGTGGGCCAAATGCCCCTTTTCCCACAGGCAGGAAAGAGTAACCAATCCGAGGCTGAGAAACAAAACTAGTCTCACGGTTAATTAAAGTGGAGACACTACACAGGCAGGAGTACAAGGTCAGAGATAACAAGGGGAGAAGTGAGAGGAAAGGAATGTGGCACCAACTCATACACAGGTCAGGCAGGCTAACTCTAGGCCTATAAACAATATGGCAGCATAGCTGACAAAGGGCCATAGCACTGGAATCACAGGAGGTCACAGCCCCTCTGTATACTGCCTTGGTCAGGTCACACCTGGAGTACTGTGTGCAGTTCTGGAGGCCTCACTTCAAAAGGGGTGTGGACAGAATTGAGAGGGTACAGAAGAAAGTGAAGAGGATGATTAGGGGTCTGGAGAATGAGCCCTACGAGGAAAGGCTAAGGGCCTTGTGAATGTTTACCTTGGAGAAGAGGAGACTGAGGGGGGACATGATTGCTTTCTTTAAATGTTTGAAAGGCTGTCATTTGGAGGAGGGAAAGGAGCTGTTCCAGTTGGCAGCAAAGGATAGGACCCGAAGCGATGGGTTTAAATTACATGCAGAAAGGTATCAACTGGATATTAGGAAAAACTTTTTCACGGTCAGAGTGGTTCAGAGGTGAAAACAGTTGCCGAGGGAGTTGGTTAGCTCCCCTTCAGGGATTCAAACTTAGGTCTCCCAGATCCTAGTCTTACACTCTAAACACTATATAACACTGGCTTTCCCCAAGTTTCTAAGCCAGAGACAATCCAAGTTACTGCTTTTGTCACTTAGCTTCCCAATCAACCTTCCAGCTGTTGCAGCTTCCCCTTCACATGTCTTCCCTGTGACTCACCAACCTTTCTCTCAGCTATTGCTGACTATTACCTAGTACCATTGACAGCCCCACATATTTACTGAATGGACATGAAGGGAGAATGTGTGAAGAATGTTGATTTGATCCTGCTACTCCTTTTTTCTGCTTAGTCTCTGTTTCCTTCTTCTCTGGCCTGTGGCTGAAGAAAAATGAAGGAAGAACAAGTCCATCCTTTCCTACTGTTGGAAATGCTAAGACAACAGAAGAAACATCCTAAGATGTTTCATGGCTGGTGAAAGCCAGTGGTGAGGGAATATAGGGGCCCTTGGTAGACATTATCAACCTCTCCCTGGATTTGGGGGACTACTCAGAGGGCCTGAAAGAGGCTTTTGTTTAACATCTATATGTGCCCCCTCACCCAGTTGGCACAGAACTTTGGGCTGGGGTGTCACCAGTACGATGACACCCATCTGTATCTGTTGATAGGTGTTGCCCCACAAAATCTGACAGAGGGGCTGAGGGCCGTGGTGGGATGGTTGAGGAAGAGTCGTCTGAAACTGAATCCAACCAAGATGGAGGTTCCATGGCTGAGTGGGTGAGATTAAGAATTGGGGTGCCAACTCACCACTCTTGATTGTGCATCTTTAATACTGGCTCAAGCTGTCAGGAGCCCAGATCACAAACATTGCCAAGCTAGTGTTCTACCAGCTGTACCAAGCGAGGCCACTGGCCCCCTTCCTGTCTCACCCTGACCTGACCACAGTAATCCATGCAATGGTCACGTCCAGATTAGATTACTGTAACTCACTTTACACCGGCCTGCCCTTAAGCCTGATCTGGAAACTCCAGCTGGTCCAGAATGCAGCGGCATATGTCCTGATGGGAATGCCATGGACAGCACATATTCAACCTGTGCTGCATCAGCTGCGCTGGCTTCCAGTGGAGTACAAGGCCAGGTTCAAAGTTTTGGTACTGACCTTTAAGGCCTCGAGCAGTCCAGGACCCATGTACATCCTCCAAAGAGCCTTACCCACTGCTGAGAACAACCTACTGGTGATCCCTAGCCCAAAAGATGTCCAGCTGTCCTCGACAGGAGCTAGGAGTAACCTTATATATAAATTCCATGCAAGTATTCCAATTTCAACTTTTTCAACTACTTTTGTTGCCCTTCCCAGGAATCCATAAACCTTTGTTGTCTTAGGGATCCATAGGCATTCAACATCTGTGTTTAAGCAAAAGTAGTATAGAATTCCTACAAACAGCAGGATTTTTTGCTTATAGCCTCCTACCTCTTCTATAAATAGAATGTAAGTGTTTGATCAGTTAGGCTCTGTCTGCTGTTTCTGTTGCAAATGACTTGTTCAAGACAAATATATGAGTTTCACAATTCCCTTTAATGACCATCACCTTGTCGTTAAACTTATTAGCCCACACAAACCAAAAGAAAACCAAAGCAAGAATAATTGAAAGGAAGCCAGATTGGAGTTATTTGGATTTATAAAATTACTGAGAGCAGCAGCTAATGACAACGTGTGTGCATAATATATACTGTCATATACACTTACACTATCAGGCTGTTGGTAGCAAATGAAGGCACTGCATTTGTTCAAGCCACTGTATTCAAAACTGAAAATCTGAATCACAACAGCAGGACTATTAGATGACCCTGGACCTGATTTACGTACCAGTGATCCATCAGTCAATTCTCTGAATGAAGAAGACAACTTTGTAGTGCATGACACAGCCAAAATTGAACACTTTTGATTTAGGGTTCATTGATTCAGTGAGAAAGAGGTAAGTTAATGCTTTCATTCCCAAGAACTAGGATAAATTTTGCTGAATACGCCAGTGGCAGTAATTTCTTTAATACACCCCACTTTTCTCCCCACTGGAGACCCAAAGCAGCTTAAAACATGGTTCTCTTCATTTTACCCTCACAACAACTACCCTGTGTCATAGGTTAGGGTGTGTAACAATTCCTTGCTTTATGAATGTGTATGTGCCTTTAAATGTTTGGTTACAGTGTGGTGATAAGCAGACTAGAGTTAATGAGAGAGAGAAATGTGTTGTGATTGGTGGATGACAGTGTGGGGGGAGCTTTTGAAAGAAATCTCTGTGTGTGTGTGTCAGTTAGTCAGTTATGAAAGTTAGTTATGAAAGGCAGTTGGAATTGTTCAGTTAGGGTGTTCAGTCAGTGAGTGTTCAGAGTTCTGTGTGAGATCTCAAAGAGTGCCATATATATCCTTAGCCTGTGTGGCTAACTATGGGAAATAGTGATCCCTATTAATGTTGGAACTGAGTGTCAAACATACCAAGAGAAAAGGAAAAAGACTGTGTGTGTGATACATTTTGACAGACATATTTATAAGTCCCTTTACCCTAAACAGTTACAGAATAACCATCCTCATATTTTGTTCTTACTTCAGTAAATCCTATTTTATTTAAATATATCCCAGAAGTCATATCAATCATTCCTCAGGACCACATAGATCCCTGAAAAGCCTAGACCCTGTGTTACCCTACCAGTAAGAGAAACAGAGAGAAGATTTGGAAATCCTTAAATTCCTGGTGGCAGCCGAATCTACCCAGTTTACAGAAGTAAAGAGCACATTTAAAGGGAAAACCAGTCCTCCCTAATAGGAAGTAACCACAGGGTGGCTCAAGGTCACCTAGTGAGTTCCATGACAAAGTGGGGATTTGAACCTGGGTCTCCCAGCTCCTAGTCCAAAACACGAACCAGTACATCACTTTAGCTTTTGGGAGGGATACCTTGCATCTTCCAATGGCATGTTGTGGTCTCAGTTATGTGGGCTAATGGATGACAGGCTGATTTCTGGAAGGCTCTGGCCATCTTCCAAGCATGTGCAACCATTACACAAAGCCCTTAATGGCTTCGGATGCACCTGCCTGCAAGACTGTCCCTCCTGCAATGCTCCTCTGTTACAGCTGTGCTTGTAAGAACAGAACCTAGATGCCAGCCAACACGTGGCTGAAACAAGCACCTGCCTGTCTACATGCATTCTCTGTGATGGTCGCAACAGCCTGCCTGAGGTGGTCAGGAACTCCCCCATACTTCGGTCATTTCACAGAAGGTGCGAAACAGAAATGTTCAGGAAGGCATTTTCATCAAGGGATTAGAACTGTAGTATAACAGCTCAGGAAGTTGCTTTTATAAATAACAGGAATGTAGTCTACTGTAATGTTTATTTGTTGTTTCACCTTCCTTTGACTGCACTGTCTTCTGCCTTTGTAACCCACTTTCTGCATAACAGAATGTCATACCTTAGACAGTTTTTATTTGCATTGTTTTCCAGTTCTGTAATCCCAGTCCAACTCTGTTGTCTTTTGGAGGTTTCTGCTGTTTGTTTGAATTGACTTTTACATTTTTAAAATCCATTTTGGGACTCACTGTTAAAGTTGGATTACACAGGAAGGAAATAAAATAGAATAATACTCGGGATGGGCATGAACTGTCACGTCAAATTTATTGTTACAGTCAATGAGCAGTGCACTCAATCATTTTACATAAACACATTTGAATAATCAATATGAGATAAAACCAAAAGTGGCATGCTTAAATTTTAAAAACTGTGACTATAACATAGAGATAAAATAAGACAGCCATAAAATTTGTGTATAATTTAGATAAAAGATTGAAAAATCTAATTGCTGTGCATTTTATGCTCCTTGTAAACCTGGGCACAAAATCTAGCCACCTGTCTTGTTGTCTGGTGGTTCCTGTCAGACAGGAGGTAATCAAGTTTAATTTTATTTGAGCTGCCAGGAAACTTTTCTAACAGCGGACTAATAGTCTCCATACGGATCACCCTATGGTATACGCAGCTGAGAAATATGTGTTTTAGAGAGTCTATTTCATGGAGGGGGCAGGGGCAGAACCTCAGTGAGTAAGGGGTCCCGTTAAACCTCCCTTCCAATACTGCAGATGGCAAGGACATGCTTCTGGCTAATGTGAATGCCCTTCTTGAGTTATTGGATTCAAGAAAATGTAAATAGGCTGCAGGAGCAACTACATATCTGGTATTTGCCGGAGAGAGATAGTCAGGAGAACTGAGAATATCCAATTGTCTTTCAGTGTCAGTCACTCTTTGCTTAATAAGTGGTTTTGCCTGGTCTATATCAAGATCCAGAAGGACTTGGGGAGAAAAGCCTAATTTCTGGATGGAATTCAAGACTGCTCTATGCCGATTGGACTGAAATTGGTTCTGCAAGACTAAAGGGAACAGGCCCCTGGGGTTTATATTTCCTGTTACCCATTTATAAATTGAGAGGATACGAATTCTAGCCTCTACCCGAAGCACTCCTGTTTCCAATCTGACCCAAGTGTTTGAAGGAATTTAGACTGGACTCTCTCTAATGGCGTAAAGGAGGAAGATGGTGGCCCCAGGAATGTTCTATAAATCAGCTGGGCCAGTGACTTAGCTTTAAACCATTTAAGAGTGCCCCCCATGAGACCGATGAAATTTCAAAATACTGTTTGCTGTTTTCTCTCCTGCATCAGCTGCACAACTTTAATGAATTGTATTGGTGCCGGAAGCTTGCAATACTACACCCAGATATTTGAAGCTGGAAACTTGATTCAACTTATGACCCTGAAGTTCCCATCGTCTGATCTTGGAGTTTTCCCCGAAAGCTAGAGCCTTAGTTTTCTAATCATTAATTATAAGATGTTCAGTGTCACAGTAAAGGGAGAATATTTTCAGAGCCCATTTCAGCCCTATGGGAGTTCTGGAAAGTATTATGGCATCATCCGCATATAATAACACATGAATGTGCTGGTTTGTTAGTTTAGAGGGATGAAATCCAGGATCTGACATAAAATTTGCCAGATTATTGATGTAAAAAAGAAACAAAGAAGGGGCTAGGAGACAACCCTGCCTGACAGGGTCAGTCAGATGCCCTAGATGACTGCACCTAACTCTAAGAGCAGTTTGCTTGTGAATAGCCTGGATGAGAAATAGCAGTCGTTTATTGATTGTGGAAGCCTGTAATTTCCCCCAAAGTCTAGATCTGGAAACTATGGGGCATGAACTGCATTTTTGTGGTTCAGTTTAGTCTGTGGCTGAATCACAAATCAAACCACAAACCTAGACGAACCAAAAGGTTGGTTTGTGAGCTGAACTGGTTTGTAAGGTTTCATGACCCCTGCATTCTGCTCCCTGATGCTTTTTGCAGGGAGCAGAAAGCAGGGGGTTAAATGGCTCCCAGCCATTTAAACCCAAGAGCTGAGTGGTGGAGCAAACCACAAACCGGTCAAAATTCATCATGAACAAAGGTTCAAGAGCTGGTTCATGCCTATTCCTAAATAATACCTAGTGGTGCCAGATTGGGATGTGTGTCACCATCTGAATCACAGATGAGTGCAATGCTAACAGAAACTCATCCAGATATGCATAGAACACAATGCTAACAGAAACTCACCCAAGTCTGCACAGAACTCTCTTGCCAGATTAGAAATATGTTTTTATTGCCTCCTACCCTGTTAAAAAAAGTGCTACACTGCCAGATTAGAAATATGTTTTTATGGCCTCCTAAAGGTAAAGGTAAAGGTTCCCTTGCTCGAAAGCCAGTCGAATCCGACTCTAGGGTTGCGGTGCTCATCTCCGTTTCAAAGCCGAAGAGCCAGCGCTGTCCGAAGACGTTTCCGTGGTCATGTGGCCGGCATGACTAGACACCAAGGCGCACGGAACGCTGTTACCTTCCCACCGAAGTGGTCCCTATTTATCTACTTGCAATTTCTTGCTTTCGAACTGCTAGGTTGGCAGGAGCTGGAACTAGAGACAGGAGCTCACCCTGTCTTGCGGCACCCGGGTCTTGAACCGCTGAACTACTGACCTTCCACAGCCTGCAGTTCAGCGTCTTAACCACTTGAGCCACCGCAGCTCCTTATGGCCTCCTACCCTGTTAAAAAAAGTGCTACAATTTTTGTGGTAAATTATATTTTATTCTGAATACATGAACATGGATTTTTGCTGTGATAATTTCACTGCATAGGCATATGAAAAGGCATTACATATCATCAGGCAAGAAAGTGGAATTGAATAAAATAGATAACACTGCAGCGACAAGTTATTTCCATTTAATGCTTGACACTTGCCTATCAGCTAAACCCTCTTATCATTTAACCTGTCAAAAAGCCTATTTAACCTGTCCCAGGCTGCCAAGCTATCGGATTCCTTGCAGCATATACTTAATGATTGCATTGATCAAAATGATAATTTATGTTGATTTATCAAGATGTGATGATTATGGTGATAAGTGTTTTATGACTGGAACTTCTGGGATAAGTATATGTGGTGATAAACACATATTTTCCAGGCCAAAGTAATAATTTGTTTTACAGCTGTAGTTTTCATATGGTTTACAACTTCATTAAACACAACTCACTCAGCTAATGGCATCATGAATTTGTTTCATTTTATCAAATTGCATTAATTATGTAAATGGGTTGAAAGTTGATTGTGAAGAAATATACTTTCCTCAGAATAGTTTTTAAAACAAAAATGGGTAATTGGATTAATTTGTCCTCCCCCCCCTTCCCTATTAACTTTGTATGTTACAGATCATTTCTTGGCTTTATGGCATGAACTGCTTTGTGTTTAACATTATTATCATTATAATTGTAGAGGCTTAAAATAGGAGTACTCATTGACTGGACTTCTGTGGTATCTTCCTTTTCACTGTCACTCATTCAAATTCATAAGCATTAGATAAAGACTGGAATTACTATTTTTCTGCTCATGGGAAGAAACTCAACAAAAGACTCTTCATCAGGATCTCTTTTATCAAAGCCAAATGTTTAGCACAATATTGTTGTTGTCCTAGGAGTTCCCTTCTGTATAATGTTGCTCAGCAGGAGGTGCATGATTCACAGTGATGCCTCCATGCTCTTAATTATAGACAGAGACTGCTCGAACAACTTAAAATCACATCATTTGCAAGTAATTATGGATATTACGGAGAATAGGAAAGGATAGTTGGTTTTCATTAGGCAGAAAGCAGAGGTCTTTCACACTTTAAGATTTTGTGGTGCTTTGTTCCAAGTAGTCATTCATATCGGAAAAGCAACTTGATAAGGCAGTCTCACAGTTGTTAATAGTTTATTCTGTTTCAAGGAAACAGAGACATTTGAGCTTGTCTGTGATGTCAAAAACAATCTTTTTTCATACAGTAAAAGTAGTTCTAGGGGCTAATGCTGAAACCATGGCATTGAAGACATGAGGCAGAAAAGGTTCATTATGTAATAATCCCTATTAAATGCTGCTAATTGCTTCAGGGAAGAAAATTACTGATGGCCTTTCCCGATACTCGATTTCACTATTTTTAATTTAATTTTCCTCCTGAAGGCTCAAATGGAGTAACAATGGAAAGGGCACATAAAGCCACCAAGGATGCCTCTCTGTGAGCCTTTTTCTCTCTAGCACATAGACAGCATTGTTAAGTAATATTCTGAGTTAATCCAGTTTAGCACTAAGGGCATCCTGGTTTCAGAAGCCTTGAGTAAAACTTTCTCCAAATATAATTCCTTAGACACAGGTCTGTTGAGAGCAACTCTAGGTACCATGGCAAATATTCCCCATGAGCCAGTTGCTCATCACCCAGACCTAACACCATATGAAAACACAGTACATGACTCACTGGCCTTGTGGGCTGCCAAAACGATCAGGGCCACTGGAATTTTGTTCCTGTAGACCCTCACCCAGCATTTAGCAACCCTGCCTAGACAGACGGTAGCTTCACAACCTATGCATCTTGGTTCATTCCCTGTCCCAGTCATTTCCAAATGTACTGGTATATCTTCTTTCTCATCTTGTCAGATCTCAGTCCCCAAGCAACCATACAACTTTTTTTTTCAGTCTGATGTAGGAATTTTCCCAGCACAAATGACCTTCAACTTCCCAGGGGTTGTACTCATTCTCTTATTTAGCATTTTCTTTCCTCTTCAGTTGTACTTCTGAATTCCATAGCACTACAACAGTTTATCCATGATGCTGTTATCATCCCTTTCTCTGATTTCTGTCAGCACTTGTATCTTTTCTGTACTTTAACAAGTAAGATGCATGTATGTCCTGTGCGGGTCTTACACGTTATCTTCTTGCATGTATGTATTTTTTTTTTAAAAAATGTATATATTATAGAATTGTAATTTATGCAAAAGTTAAACAGCTTTAAAGCAGATTTTTTAATTCCAGGTTTATGCCAGGCTTATAATATTATCAGAGAACATCACAAGACACAATGTATTTCTTATGCTCCTATTGATATCCAGACAGATTAATAATTCACAAGAAACAAAGCAAATGGTTAACGTTTGTGCTTAATGTTTCTGTCTTTTCACATATCTATCCATGTTGCTGTCATCTTTGCTAATTTTACAGTGACAAGTTTCAATGGAATGTCCATGTTGACATTTTAAAAAAACCACAGGACCCACATGTGCTGAATCATCCCTTTCAGAAACAGTAATCTTCTGGTGAAAAAATTGTTGGTTTCAGAAATATTGATTCTCTCCCCCAAGCTGAATTGTATCTAGCATGCTAACTGCAGAAAACAGGAAATATGAGAATCAAATACATGAAAAAATTAACCGTGGTTGCTTCCACATGTGGATTTTTTTTCCTGAATAGAAAGCAGGAAGTCCCTGAATTAAATGGGAACATCCACAAGTGTTCTTGAGGCTTTGCCCTTTAAGCCATGTGGATGCTTTCTCCATCACCCCTACAGGGAGGGCAATGTTAAGCAGCCTCATGTCATCTCCCCTTTAAACGGGCTTTTCCACCTTTCCCTGTGATGGATTTCCGGGGGGCGGGGGCGGGGATAGAACTATCCAACAGGATGTTTCCTGTCAAGGTTTCTTCTCTCCTCCACTGCATCAGGGATCCTTAGGAAATGAGGTTCAATAGGTTCAATATGTTCTTAGTCTTGTTTGTTATTGGTAAACAGGAATGTTTTTAATACAATGGAAGTTGATTCACAGTATATTTAGCATGATTTCCCTCCTGTTCTTATGCACTGTTATGTAATGTTCGCTCTGTTTGTTAATCTATAAAATACAAATAAAATTTAAATAAATAAATAGTGGCCATGGGACTCTCTGATTCAGAGCTGGAATGCAGGGCAGGGTGTTAACTCTTTGCTGTTGCGATGTTTTCCAGAGGACCCATCGATACTGATGTTTTGCCCACAAAGGAAACAGACAGGTACTGTGCAAGCAGCCTGTATGTTTCCCAACAGTCCCAGTGCAACTCCAGGGGGTTGTTTAGGGTTGGGGAAATCAAGCCAGCATAGTGGTCCCAGGGCTACTATTCAGGGCCGTAGCTAAAGCCTTCGTGGTGGGGGGGCCCTGGGGAAAGTGGGGAGGCCGAAATGTGTGTGCGCGCGCGCGAAGCGCGCGCGCGCGCTTTTTAATTCCAGGTTTATGCCAGGCTTATAATATTATCAGAGAACATCACAAGACACAATGTATTTCTTATGCTCCTATTGATATCCAGACAGATTAATAATTCACAAGAAACAAAGCAAATGGTTAACGTTTGTGCTTAATGTTTCTGTCTTTTCACATATCTATCCATGTTGCTGTCATCTTTGCTAATTTTACAGCGACAAGTTTCAATGGAATGTCCATGTTGACATTTTAAAAAAACCACAGGACCCACATGTGCTGAATCATCCCCTTTCAGAAACAGTAATCTTCTGGTGATTTCTGTTGGTTTCAGAAATATTGATTCCCTCCCCCAAGCTGAAATGTATCTAGCATGCTAACTGCAGAAAACAGGAAATATGAGAATCAAATACATGAAAAAATTAACCGTGGTTGCTTCCACATGTGGATTTTTTTTCCTGAATAGAAAGCAGGAAGTCCCTGAATTAAATGGGAACATCCACAAGTGTTCTTGAGGCTTTGCCCTTTAAGCCATGTGGATGCTTTCTCCATCACCCCTACAGGGAGGGCAATGTTAAGCAGCCTCATGTCATCTCCCCTTTAAACGGGCTTTTCCACCTTTCCCTGTGATGGATTTCCGGGGGGCGGGGGCGGGGATAGAACTATCCAACAGGATGTTTCCTGTCAAGGTTTCTTCTCTCCTCCACTGCATCAGGGATCCTTAGGAAATGAGGTTCAATAGGTTCAATATGTTCTTAGTCTTGTTTGTTATTGGTAAACAGGAATGTTTTTAATACAATGGAAGTTGATTCACAGTATATTTAGCATGATTTCCCTCCTGTTCTTATGCACTGTTATGTAATGTTCGCTCTGTTTGTTAATCTATAAAATACAAATAAAATTTAAATAAATAAATAGTGGCCATGGGACTCTCTGATTCAGAGCTGGAATGCAGGGCAGGGTGTTAACTCTTTGCTGTTGCGATGTTTTCCAGAGGACCCATCGATACTGATGTTTTGCCCACAAAGGAAACAGACAGGTACTGTGCAAGCAGCCTGTATGTTTCCCAACAGTCCCAGTGCAACTCCAGGGGGTTGTTTAGGGTTGGGGAAATCAAGCCAGCATAGTGGTCCCAGGGCTACTATTTACAAAGGATAACGGCCCTGGAGATTTGCAATGCTAGGCAGAGTTACGCCCTTCTAAATCTATTGAGGTCAGTGGGTTTTGAAGGGCATAATTCTGTTTAGGATTGCTCTGCTAGTCACAATCTCCCAGAGACTCAGCTTGTTCATTTTCAGAAAACTGAATCTTCTCTGTAACATATTTAATCCACATAATTCTGCTATAATCATTTTTTTTCCTAGGTAGGAAAATGCAAGCAAGAGGCTGGCAATTCGTATGTGTTCTGCTGTCACCATTTTACATACTGTAGTAGCCTAGCTAATTCAAGAATGTTTGCATGCATATAATCAAGTACTCTAAAACCAGTATATTATTCTCTTTGAGACTGCCACGCAAAAGCATCAATAGGCCAGTGACAAAAATCACAATGTTAAGAATCACTTTACAATATAAAAGGTATATTGCTTATGATATTAGAGTATGTGGTTATGTTTAAATTTTACATTTAGCATTAAGTGATTGTATTTGGCGTTGTCATGGAGAAAATTTTGTAAGTTCTTTAAGGGTATGTTCGTCCGATCCTTTTTCTTTTGCTTCTTTCCTTCCTATTTTTTTTTTGTATTCTCAATTTTATGAAACCGTGAAATCTTAATAAAAAGTTTATTAAAAAATTACCACTGTCAAAAAACCCCGCAAAACCTCTGGTATTCCTTGGTGGTCTCCCATCCAAATACTAACCATGGCTGACGCTGCTTAGCTTTCAAGGTCTGATAAGTTTGGGCTAGTCAGGTCAGGGTGACTGCATGTAGCAGGCTGAAAAGCATAAAAGAGGAAGAGAAAGCAGTAGTGAATGGGCTTGACTGGAAGCTTGGGCCTGCTGGGAACCGTTGTTACTGTAGGAAACCACCAGCAACCAAAATGATGTAAGAAACCATCTTTATTGCAAGCCCCACCCCTACTGTGCTGGGCTCTGCTGTGCTTGGCAGGAAGGGGCCTTTTGAAACAAAAGGTTGCTCCTCACCAGAGGCGCTAGCCGTTGGTGCAAGCCAAGGGGTGAGTGCCAAAGGGCTCTTGCCCTGTGGATCTTAGCCTGTGGGTCTTGCTTGGAGGCCTTGTAAGAACCTGAGTAGAGCCTGCTGCTGAGTTCTGGAGGGAGAACTGCTGGCAAGGTAGCCATGTGGTCAGTCTCAAAGTTTTCAGGGTACATCACCACAACAAGAGTTTATGTTGGACTTTGAGGGAAGTTCCTGGAGGCTGTAGAAGGCTGTAGAAGATAGCATTGCTCCTAGGAAGATGGATAACAAAGGATCTATTCTAGTGACCTGCTAGGGTTGTGCCATTATCATTTTTCTGCCTTGCCAGGAAATGCATTATACATGCTGCGAGTGCAAGCTTATAAGAATGCTTGAGGAGAAGGTGGGAGAACTCAAGGCACAAATCTGTACACTGAGGAACATCAGGGAGGTAGAAAGGTTTTTAGACGTGACAGAAGAGGGGCTCCTGAGAGTCCGGCAAGAGCTAGCAAGTCCTAAGCAAGAGGAAGGAAGTAACAAGGAGCAGGTGGGTGAGTGGAAGAATGTGACTTTGAGGAGGAAGATATTCAGGAAACACTCACAGCCAGTGGAGTGGCAAAATTGCTACTAGCTGCTTCTGATGGTGGAAGATCAGAATAGCACACTCCAAGATTGAAAGGATGTAACTGACACACAAACACATAGGCAGAGAAGGAACCAAGCTATCATGCGGAGGAAGAGATGAATAGTGGTGGTTGGTGACTCCCTACTGAGAGGGACGGAAGAAGTTGTGTGCAGACTGGACAAGGAATCTCAAGAGGTTTGTTGTTTTCCTGGAGCACATATCCAAGATGTGACTGAGAGAATTCCAAGACTGGTCAAAACCTCTGACCACTACCCGCTCCTGCTGATCCATGTGGGAACAAATGATATGGCCCAAAGAAACCTTGAATGGATCTCCAAAGACTACGAGACTCCAAAGACTCCAAAGACTACAAGAAGGTGAAAGATCTGGGGGCACACATGGTGTTCTTCATTTAACCTGTTGAGGGCCATGGAGATGGAAGGGAGAACAGGTTACTGGAGGTGAATGGCTGGTTATGTAGATGGTGCTGTTGAGAGGGATTTGGCTTCCTGGACCATGGTATGTACCTCTGACATGAGGGACTGTTGACAATGGATAGGGTGCACGTTACAAAAAATGGGAGGAATGTCTTTGCTGGAAGACTTGCGAATCTGATCAAGAGGGATTTAAACTAAAGCCATCGGGGGTGGGAAGAAAAAGCCTGTGGTTGGGCGGCATCTCCAATGCTAAGTTCAAGGAGGGGAGTGACCAGAGAATAAATGAACAGGAGAGAGGTGAGTTCAGTAATTTTCATGTAAATTCGAAGGGACCTATGATAGGAAAGGATGTCTATAATCTGAGATGTCTTTATACTAATGCACAGAGTATGGGAAATAAACAGGATGAACTTGAACTTCAAATATTGGGAAGTAAGTATGATCTGATAGGTATCACTGAGACATGGTAGGATGAGTGTCATATATGAAGCATAGCAATTGAAGGATATACTTTTTTCAAACGGAACAGAATAAACAAAAAAGGAGGCAGGGTGGCACTATATGTTAAGAATGAATACACTTGCACTGAAATTCAGGATTTCAAGGGTTGCCCTGTTGAAAGTGTGTGGGTAAGGATAGAGCGACGGGAAAAAGAAGGGGATATTGTTTTGGGGGTATACTACAGACCTCCAAATCAACCAGAAGAACTGAATGATGCATTTGTACAACAGCTTGCTAAACTTTAACAGAGACAGGATGTAGTGATTATGGGTGATTTCAACTATTCGGATATTTGCTGGAAATCTAACTCTGCTAGACATGGGGCATCCCGCAGATTCTTGAATAGTCTTGCAGACAACTTCATATTTCAGAAGGTGGAGGTGGGAGCCAGAGGATCTGCTATTCTGGATTTAATCCTGACTAACAGGGAAAAACTGGATGCTGAAGTGAATGTTGTGGAATCCTTGGGGAATAGTGACCATGTCAGCTTGGAATTTGACATAGAGAAGGACATGAAACCAGAACATAGTAGGACTCATATCCTGGACTTCAGGAAAGCTGATTTTAAAAAACTCAGAGAAATATTAGGTAGGTTCCCATGGCTGGAAATGCTGAGGGGGAAATCTGCACAGGAAAGATGGGAGATGCTGAAAAACTGTCCAAGTGAGAAAGAAAGGTGAGAGATGGGTAATGAAGCTGAGGTGGCTGAACAAGGAACTCTCTGAAGAGCTGAGACTAAAAAGGAAATGTACAGGAAATGGAAGGAGGGTCAGATTACTGAGGGTGAGTATAAGAAGCAGGCTCAAATCTGTGCAGATGGATCTGAGGCTTACAAGGGATGCTAAAAATAACAAGAAAGGTTTCTATGCCTATGTTTGGAGCAAAAAGAAGAACAGGGATGGGGTAAGCTCATTGCTTGGGGAAGATGGTCAAGCCTTAACAAGGGATGAAGACAAAGCGGAATTACTTAACTCTCACTTTGTGTCAGTCTTTAACCATAAGGTGAGCTGTAAACAAACTGAAGAATGCAGGGCATATGAAGGAAGGAGGAACTGCCAGTCCAGAGTAAGTAAGGAGATAGGTAGAGAGCATCTAGCTGCCTTAAATACTTGTAAATCTCGAGAGCCAGATGGCTTGCATCCCAGGGTGCTAAAAGAAATTGCAGACGTTATTTCAGAGCCTCTGGCTCAAATTTTTGAGATTTCATGGATTACTGGTGTTGTGCCGAAAGACTGGAGAAGAGCAAATGTTGTCCTGATCTTCAAGAAGGGAAAAAAGATGGACCCAGGAAATTATAGGCCTGTCAGTTTGACATCAATACCTGGAAAGATTCTAGAGCAGATTATTAAATGCTCTGTCTGTGAGCACCTTGAGCGGAATGAGTTAATTGGTAGTAGCCAACATGGGTTTATCAAGAATAAGTCATGCCAGACCAACCTTATCTCCTTTTTTTTTTAAATAAAGGTTTTATTGACTCCCCTAAAAAGGGGAGGTATTTCGCTTAAAAGAAGAAATGGGAAGGGTAGACAGTGGGAGAAAGAGAAAGCTGAGTGATATATAAACTGGTAAATTAAACTGTTAGTAATGTCCAATTAATCTTCTTGGGCTTCTTCTGTGTGTTGTCAAACTTCTTTTCTTAGTCCAGTCACATATAATTCTCTGTTAGTATGTTAGTAATGTTCCTTTGAATTTCTGTTAATAAAAAAAAAATCTCTTCTGTGCACATTCAGAACCGCTTCTTTGCGTGCTGGGTACTTTTACTATCGCTGAGCTTGTTTGATCCTCCTTCGGGTTGCTGTTAACAATCTCAGTTCATGCACTGTAAATCCTCTTCCTTGCTTGCCATTACTGGAGGTCCCCAGCTTTGAGAATGGTATTAATTTCTTCGCTTTTATATCCGCTCCCAAAACTCTCTACTGGGTCCTCCTCGCAACTGTTGACTCATATAAGCGCTTGCCAGGCACTCCTCGCTGTCACAGTTCAAACTTCTCCGTTTTACAAAACTCCCGTCGGATTCACAGCCATAACAGTCCAAACATTAAACAGCCGGCTCTCACACACAAGTAAACGCCCAGACAGAAGTCC
>NW_015174354.1:127804-136174 GCF_001447785.1 Gekko japonicus
GAAAGAGAAGGCTTAGAGGGGACATGATTGCAGTCTTCAAATATCTGAAGGGTTGTCATGTAGAAGATGGAGCAGATCTATTCTCTCTTGCTCCGGATTGCAAGACTAGATCTAATGGGTGGAAATTACAAGGGAGTCATTACCGGCTAAATACCAGGAAAAACTTCCTAACTGTAAGAGTGGTTGAGCAGTGGAACAGTCTGCCTCGGGAGGTGGTGAAAGCTCTTTCACTGGATGTTTTCAAGATGGTCATCTTTCGAGTATGTTGTAGGGCTATCTTTCAGCTATGCTCCTGCAGAGTGCAGGGGGTTGGACTAGATGACCTGCAAGGTCCTTTCCAACTCTAACATTCTATGATTCTATGAAGAGTGCTTATAGAAAGTTAATATTTAAAATAAATGCTATAATTCTGTAATTCAATGTATCCTTTGTATATTTTTATGGAACTAACCTATAGAATGACTTGTATATGCATGCATCCATGTAAAGCAAGCATTTTTGTAATGAAAATATCTAAGTTTTGTGCTGAAAATTAACTCAGCCTGAGATTTCATTCAAAGGTGAAAGGAGTCTAGGTAGGCAGCCAAAGAAATAAACACATGTATAAATCAATTTTAATGAGACAAGCACCTGCATTCTAGAACTGAGAAAAGTAACATCCTGTTTTGTCAAATATGACAAAGAGATCTAAACTGAGCATGTGTAAATGATGTCAATGATGATGTAAAGTGAGGAGGAGCAAGAAGAGCATATAAGCAGGATTCCTGCTGTCTGTAACTCACTGAACATCCAAGCTGAATTTCTTAGCTGTGAAATGTTCCTGTATTTGAATAAATATCTCTTTTTTACCTTTATTGCCTGGAATTGTCTGTTTCACTGTGTGGTTTATTGGCTAGCCACACAAGTCAAGAATCTTAGCGCCCTCAGGGCATTGCTTTCAAGAAGAATGAAAGATGTAATACTGATTAATTTTTCAGTTTCAATAGTGGAACAATAAATGCAGATCCTTGCACTGAGAAAAATAGGCCCTGTAAATGGAATTCTGGGCAAACCTCCAAATTCTAAATACATTCTTTTTCTTGGGGGGGGGGGTTTTGCAAAGACCCACCATTTCTATTCATTATGCTCACCAGTCATGAGCAGGAGGCCAGTTATTTGAAGGGGTATTCATTTGTTTATGAACAGCTCAACCGGTTTGGTTACTTTTGCATATTAAATAATTACAGTACCTGTCAGTATTTTATGTATGAAAATGGAATAACAGTCTGAGGGGAGTTCTAGTTGCTCCCCTCCCCTACAGGCTTGCCATTGCTATTTACCATTCAACCAAATAAGAAAACAATAACTGCCCTTTAAAAATCACCAGTAGTGCTGCCTTGAAAAGTAAACTATTTTTAAAAAAACTTTCCTATCACATAGGAAAGGATCTTTCCAAAGGTTGCAGTAAATTGAGAGTGATGTGGCAAAACTCTGTATGCCCTCTGGTGTTTGTTTACTTGTGTATTTTTGGCAAGGTTATTTTGTGCTTCCATGTTTTTGCACGGCCTTATGGGAGTTGTAGTACCCATATCATTTAACTAATTACCTGGCCACACCAACTATGACCCTGGAGATGAATAACTTCACTTACTGTGCAGATGCAAAATCAGCTTCCAGGGTAGGGGCAAATGCGACCAAAACACTACAGCTACTGCATAGCTGAAAGCTGTTTGCCAGTTCCTCATGGTAGATTGCACCAAGGTGAACAGAAACTTGGCTCACAAGTGGTTGCAGCTGTCATACATGGTATGTTCACCTGTGGGAACTGTTCACCATGTGGTTCACAGCATCACTAGCCCTGGGGGTAGATTTTTACTCACCAGTGGTGCTGCCTTGAAAAGCAAAAGAACTGGTGGTTGCAAATACTGAATGATAGTACTGTACTTGTCAGCACTGATAATGGCCCCATTCCATATGCCAAGCAATTTTTCTTCATTGTTCCCCCACACACATGTAAAAAGTAGTTTGATTGTATGTGTTAAGGTCACAAGTGGGTCTCTAGGATCAAACAGGTTTTTTTCCCAAAAAGAACTTACATTATGTCCTACCAAGAAGCTAACCGCAAAAAGAAGAAACTGCGAGATAACTGCGCTAGAGAATATTTCAATAACAATCACAAAATTTATACAAAAATGTACAAAAAATCATATAAATGCACAAGGCAGTTGAAAATAGTGTGACGATGGTCTCCGGAATGTTCTTTCGATACTATTCTTCTTCCGAAAGTGGATGAAAGCCTTAATAAATCATATGCAATAATAATATTATGTGAAGAATCTATGGTACATGTACATACAAAAATTCAATAAAAAGTTTTTTCAAACCTTACATACAGCGACTCTGTTCTGTCATTTCAACAAGTAGGTATCAAAAATTTCATTAATGTTCACCGATGTCTCTATAAAATGTAACACATCATCATAATTTAGCCACAATTAATTTATACAACTCTACAACTCACCATATACTCACCATAACATAGTTGCAAGAAATTCTCTGAAAGAATGTAACCTATTGCATTCTCTGAAAGAATGTGATCTGTTGCATAATCTATTGAAGTCGTACAGAGATGTTTTCCAGCTTCGATGTGTCACATGCTTTAATACCAGAACACTCCAGTTCAAACTTGGAGGGACATCATGTATACAATGCATGCCTCTTACTAAGGAGCCAAAGTCCACATAACACCATATCTTTGACAATGTGTATTTGTGTTGTTCAGAAATGGACAATGTGTTTTATTCTGTTTTTGCCTGTAGACAGTACAGCCTCTTCTGAACTATGGCTAACATTCATGAGCAGTTTAATAATTGAGGGGTTGTCACTCTTGTGCTCCAATACTTGCTGTACCATGCAATTTCTGAAGAAAATATCTCCCAACCAGCATGCAAATCTATTTCCAATTTCATTCTGGTTAATGGATAAGTGGCACTAAGTGTTGAGTTTCTCATTACCTGGATGTCAGAAATCCATTTTTGCGGTAACTGTACTATCATTATTGTGTTTTAGGATGCCAAGCATGGAACTGAGCCCATCCTCAAGAGGATGTGAAAGTAAGCAGGCAACGAATGATTTACATTGACCACAAGTGAACCATTCACTAGCTTGTTATAAGCCATTCATTTATAAAGCCATTCAAATGGAGACTCATGCTTCTAAAATGAATGAATGAGGGTATCTTCTCACAACAAAGCTTGACTTCCAGTGCTGATGGTATTGAGTGTTCAAAGTTTAGAACAAGGTTGCAGAGATGGAACATTTTATGCAATATACTTAGACAATTCAAACATATTAGTCTACACTATCAAGAAGAATGAAGCAAGGTTTTTCTCAATTTTCCTTGCAATAACATTAACCATTTCTTCATAGATTTCCTGGCAGACTTCATTTGGCTGTCATTTGCACTGGCTATCTAGTAGCGAAATAATTCTCCCTTCTCTTAAGTAAGATGTATTTAAGTTTAAAACAAAACAAACAAACAAAAAAGCATTTAATCACAACAGAATGTACTTTCATGGTTTCTATGTAGGAGGAAGTTTTAAATAGTATTGCAGAAATAAAAATCATTGCAGATAACTTCCTCCCATTTTTGTATTTGGTTGTTGAGAAACTATTTTCCCATTGAGAAGGGGCTAGTTTCCAGTGAGACCACCTGTATGCAGAGCAAGATTGTAAGTATACTTTGGGATTGCAGGCTCCATTGTTTCTACATCTAGTCAGGGCATGGCAAAAGGTATGCAAGTCCCACATTGGATCTTGTCATGTGCACATGGAAAGGTAGAAACATGAAGACTGTATAATTACACCTTGTCAATCTTAACTGGAAAAGGTACAGTCTCCTTCTGCTTTTGGGTATATGCCAGTCTGTACCCTGTTATATCTGGTAACACACAGGGGATGGCATGGTCAGCCAAATGTTGGGGCACATGGCCTGGCAGAGGGTCCATCACTGACCCAAAATGCATGGCCAGAAATGTATGGCCAGTCCATGCACACTAGGAATGGGAGGTCACCCCCAAAGCCTCTGTGATATTGCAAAGGCCTTTAGGACAATCTCCAATTTCCTGGTTAGGAAGGTTCTTAGATGAGGGAGCAGAATATCATCTTTTCATACTCTTTTAAGCCCTGTTGATGGCAGCAGGGTTAAAAGGAGTGCAAAAGACATAGAGTTTCCACATCTCCTGAATTCTTCCAAGCTGGGTAGGCGATCCCCCCACAGCACCCTATGGGACAGTCACCCATTGTTAGCCAAATTGCCTTAATTTATTAATAAATGTGTGGAATATGAATATTAAATACCAATAGGAATATAAGGGACCAACAACCTGTGTATACAGGAGTCCCACTTAGTCCAGAAGACCAGAAATAGACACAGAGACCAGATCATAAATGAAATAGTTTCTGTACTAGGGAATTTGCACACACATACAATAAAATCCAAGCATACACACAGAACTAAGAAAATTAGAACCAAAGGTATAGAGATGTTTGCATTAGCAGGAGAAGTTGGTAGACTGGGCAATAATTACCTGTCCAACGAGATGAAGCGATCCTGCAGCGAAAAATGAAGTGAAACTAAAAGGGGAAAGGGCTGTATGTTTACCAGCAACACACGTGGTAAACTGGTAAACTCTGGGCAGCACTTAAACCGAGAGTTAGCAAGGTAGGGTGGGGTCAGGTGAAGAAGAAATGAGAGAGAGAGAGCATGGGCAGATGCTCTCCTTTTATACCCTAAAAAAGGGTTTGGGGGTATGAGCCACCAAGCACGTAGTCCCCAAGAACATGCTAGACGTTGCTAGTGCCTAAATGGGCTGAAAGAATAGGATTAATGGTTGGGCAATTGACATGATGTTTCTTTAAGTGACACCTTTCAGAGTTTGGGTTTAAGACAAAGGAGAAGAACAGGTAGTCATTCAAAGTGCTTGGCTAGCCATTAGCGTCAACAATCCAATGGTCTGCAGCTGCGTTATCTTGATGGGCGATGGGAGTGCTAGTCAGCCCACTTAATCCTATCACAGCCAAGTTCTTTTCTTTAACTTGAAGATGGCTACATGCAGTTTTGAGTAATGCTGCTGGGAAAAGGGGGATGGAATGCCTGCATGATGGAGACACAGCTTGCTATGGTGTTTGAGCAAGAAAGTCCAGGTTATTTCTGCAAGTATGGCTTCTCTGTAAGTCTGGATGCTAGTTCCTTGTGGCTGCGATTCTCAGGGAGGCTGACGTGCCTTCTACCTGGGTCAGCAGTGACTTAGAGATGTGGGGATGGATGGCATCAGGTCTTCCATGGGTCCCCTTCTGATTCAACATGCTGCTTCAGTGCAAGGCTTCCCTTAGCTGTGCATATGCCTCTTTGTCCAATACATCGTCTCTGTCACATGGTCACCAATCAGTCCATTTTCCTTGGCACACTCGTTGTACAGTCCAGATTTAAAGTTAAACTTCAAGTCCATACTGCATAAGAAGCTTGCAGGGCAACATCATACCCAGTCAGAGTGATCCCCAATCAGAGTGATGCTGGAGAAAGAGAACAGCAACCCCCACCCCTACACATACCATCCCTTGAGAAATAAGTAGAGTGTGTGAGAGAGAGAAAAAGAGAGAGCAACAGAAGGACTGAAAGGGAATGAGATGATAAAAGCATGGTTAGTGAGAATTATGCATAGTGAGTATAGCTAAACATGGGAAGGCATGGTGCCCAGAAAACACAAAAATCTGGTGCTGGTTCCACCATTATGTGTGTGACTGAAGGCAGAAACCCTACATGTTTAAAACTCATTTTAATGCCATTAAAGGTATGATTTCAGAAAATTTTAATTCCTATAAACTATGAAAGGCATAATCTAAGAGTCAGGGAGGTCTCTGGCTCTGTGATCAAAAGACAATAGGCCTGTAAGAAAAAGAAAGCAACAAACTGGGTGTGCGTGTGAAATGATTGGATTTAGTCAGGTTATCTAACAACAGCTACAGCTGGTATAGAAGTGAATGGCTGGATGACAGCTGTTCTCTGGCTTGCATCAATTCGGCCCCACCAGACAATGGCCCAGCCATACGGCCAGGGGCCACCTTTGGCTCCTTGGAAGGAGGGAGAGCAGGCACGTGGGCTGGTGGCTCATGATCCCTGCTCAGGGGGGGTGGAGCTGGCCTGTTAATGGCCAGCTCCTTACCCACCGTCCTCATTATGCCGTCTGGAGCTTGCCTCTCCCTCCCACCCAGATTGCTGTGTTGACTCTTGCTGATCACCAGTTTTGGGGGCCAGGTAGGATGTTTTTTCGCCTACCTCATACAGCTAGTCCAACAACAACAACAATTTTATTAGTACGGTCATTGACCAAATACGTAAATGAACCGAAAAGACATCAACCGGTAAAACAGTAAAATGCATCCAGACGCTATCCAGAATATCAATCATTAAAATGTTAGGAATAAAATTGAAATATTACTAGATACTTTAAAAAACTCTACTTAAGTACAATATTCACTATCTAACTGCTAATAGCTCGTCTCTGGATTTTGATCACCTGCATGGCAAATTTTGCCATGTTTAAAGTAGTTTTCTGCTCTTTGTCTGCCAGCAACTTATCTAGGTAAAATCTTTCATTTCTCCCAGGAAATCAAGAACAAATCGGGGTTATGTAAATGTCTGTAATACTTTGATACATTTTACATTCGAACATCACATGTTCCCTCGTTTCTACCTTCCCCTCTCTACAGATACACAATCTTCCCTCATAAGGTTGTATTTTGTTTTTACCTTCTAAAACTGCAGATGGAAGCATATGGGCTCTGATCAGTGTAAATGCTCTTCTATAGTCAGGTTTATCTAACCATATAGCTAGTCAGCGGGTTGTGAAATTAGTTTAGGGTGGTGCCTTTTTGTGAGGTTGGTCACTTTAGTGGGCTGGATTGGGGCTGGTGAGCAATATGCGGCTAGGGGGATGACCAATTAACAGCCCCTGTTTGGGAATAGGAGTCTGGCTGTTTGAGCCTTTGGGTTGTGTGACCTTTGGGACTGCATAGCTAGATCAGCCACAAGTTCTACGACTTGGCAGTTGGATCTCCAGGGCATTGCTCGTTGTGTGCCTGACTGGTACGAGTCGCAGATGCTGGCTTAAGCTGGGGGCAGGTGGGTCCCCGTTACACAACTGGGGAAGGGTCAAGTGACCTTTGGCCTGGTTCATGCTGCACATCACCTTTAGCCCTTGCCGTTGGTTTTCAGTTGTAAGTTTAATAAAGTGGCCCATAGCTCATCCAATCATGTGTCTGCCTCTTCATTCCGAATAAGGGGGCAAATGGTCAGCAACATCATAGCTGAGTTACATATTACAGCCATCTCAGGGTTCAGCATCCTTTTAATGAGTTTTTTCATCCCAGGCCATAATATTTAGCTATACTGCCCTTAAAACAAGCTTATTATGTCATCAGTTTCCTTGCTCTTGTCACTGACAGCCAATACTGTAGAACTAGACTAGGGACTTAGTAAGTGATGGCTTTCATCCATGTGCTTAATGATGCTGAACATCACAGCTGGTGGATCTGAAACTCACCATAGGAATTCCTGTAGCTACAATATATATAGCCTGACTCCGTGACCTTGTCTAGAAGCTAAATCAGTGATTAGTTTCCTGGATTCCACTTTGGGGTTCAAAACCTAGTACCTCAGACAAAACATGCTGTGACTCACAGCAAGCTAATGATTGGCCTCTGTTCCTATGGAATCACAATCTTATAGCTACATAATATATTATCTTGTTTTGAATTAACTACTGTCCTAAGAGCCAGCTTGGTGTGTAGTCGGTGAAGTGTTGGGCTAGGAACTGGGAGATGCTTGTTCAGATCCCAAACCCTGCTATGAAGCTTGCTGGGTGAACTTGGGCCAGTCATACACTCTTACATTAACCTACCTCACTAAGTTGTTGTGTGGAAGGGAGTCTTACGTACACCACTCTAGGATCCTTACAGGAAGGGTTGGAGATAGATAGGTAGGTAGATAAGTAGGCAGGTAAATAGACAAGAGATGGCCAATGTTCCCTGTAAGCTCCACAGTGTTGTGAGCAGAAATTCTACCTTGTGAAAATGCCCCCCATTTTTTTCAATTTAGTGGCACAAGACTAAAAAAGCTCTCCAAGCTTCTGCCAGAGGACTCCTCCCTTATACAAATTGCAGCCTTGTGCAAAGTGTGGTGGAGGTTTGGCTGACTTTGCATAGGTGCACACGGATGCGCACACACATTGCCAACAATCATAGTTTGCAATGCCAGTGTCAGCGGGTTCTTCCATGCATTCTGTACACTCAACATGTTTCCCCATATTATGAGATCGTGTGACTCTTTCC
>NW_015174354.1:136203-137310 GCF_001447785.1 Gekko japonicus
CATTTTTCATTGTGGCAAAGACAGCAGAGAATCCCCTAGTAAAACACAGTGGTTCACAGCTGCTTGTCAGTTTCTGGAAAAGTCTGGTCAGTTTCAACAGTGGGTTTCCCCCCTTTGCCTGCATTCCTTTCTGTTCCCTTTCATTCAATGAACTAATGCTAAAATGCATGCACAAATGGAAGGTGCTTGCTGGACGCTACTGTGCAGCTGCAATAGGGCAATTGCGTAAGTTTTTTAAAAAACAAACCTTTGGCTACCATCCCCACATGTCACAAGTGATATTCCACCCCACTTTAGAAATGTGCAAGGGTTTTTTTTTTATTGTGGTGGCAGAATAAAAACATCAGAGGAAAAAGAATGGTGTGTAAAATGGGTGCACAATCCAAACTCAAGATTAAATATTTACTGCTCTGAAAATCTGCTGTAAAATGTGCATGTGTAATGGGCCTATGTCTTCTGGACCCCACTCACCAAACTGAAACTGACTGCTAAAAGAACATGCCTACAGGCAAGAAGGCTTATGGTCAAGTTCAAAGGCTGTAGGCTTTTCCATGGGATTAGACTCAGAGGCAGAACATTTCAGAGGGTTAAGCTGATGATACTATATCTCATATAGTAACTATTTCCAAAAGAAGACTTGCTTTAATGTATGAAATCAGAAAGTTGGTCTCTTGTTCTTACAGAAAAAGATGCACAGGTTAAAAATATTAAATAACAACAACAACAACAACAACAACAACAACAACAACAACAACAATAATAATAAAGTGCAATAAAAGCCAGGTTCATCACTAAATATATTCTCAAGAAGGCATCACAATCTATTCTGACTCTTGTTAGATAGGTATATTAATGATTGACATTCATTTGAGAATCAAGGCTGAAAGCCACAAAACAAATAATAGGTATTCACTAAAAACCCTACCAGAATGTGAAACAGCCATAAGTGCCACTTCATGCATTTTCTCTATATAGATATAATATCTTTCTGCTGTGTCTATTTTGCTACTTGAGTTGCCTTTAGCCCAACATAACCAGAAGTGTCTTCAAAAATTATGCAAGATTTTAGTGCACTTTACATATTCTATTTCTCTTTTTTCTTTTTGA
>NW_015174354.1:137352-142709 GCF_001447785.1 Gekko japonicus
GATTTATTTATAGCCCATCTTTCTCACTGAGACTCAAGACTGATTGCACAATTTAAAATGATGCAACCAAATAGCATGAGAAATTCAACAAACAATGCAATAGGATAAGAATTACAAAAAAATCAAGCAATGAAAAGAAGGTATCAAACATGATATGTCATAAACAATGCAAAAATGGAATTACAAAAGTAGTAAATACTGCAGTAAGAGCAAGATGCAGTAACAGCAAGATGTGCATATACAATGCAGAGTGCAATAGACTAAAATCTGCTTCAATAAAGAACCCTCATGAACCCCTTTATACTGCAGCCCTATTCCCTTTATTAAAATGCCCTCCTGAACCTTTATGTTTTACACAGTTTGTTGAGTGACAAAGTGTGGAAGTCTCCTTGACCTCCTCAGTCAGGCCATTCCACAAGGAAGAAGCCACAACAGAGAATGGATGTATACATACAGCTCTCAATTCTTGGATAGCCCCTGGAATTCCATCTTTGTAACAGGCTGGTGACTGATCTTTAGTTGCCTTAAGTTCTGTGAGGGAACAGCTGTCAGGTCACTCCCAAGAGAATATTTCTCTCTCTCATGCTTGTTAGAAGTTCTTATCTAGGAAGACTGATTTGTTTTCTCTCACCACTAGACACCAGGAGCAAGGTGACCTGGCTCATTCTATTGTTGGGGATAGCTTGATTAATGATTTCTTGACTGGTAGCCAGTAATTAGTAGGGATGTGCATTTGGTTTGTCCAAATCAATGCACCCCAGAAAATAGCAAATTCAGCCCCCTTTCCGGCAACTGTGGACCGAATCAGATTCTCTAATCTGATTCAGCCTGCTGCTGAAAGCTGCCACCAAAATTTGGTGGCTTTTTGGCAGCTGCCTGAAAAGTGACTGCTGGCCAGGGAAGGGGGGGCTCTGCAGGCAGGCAAGCCGGGGAAGGCACGGGGAGGCATTTAAAAGGCCCTCACCCCCTTGCTCGCCCTTTACCCGAGTGCTTCAGCTGCCAAATACCTTCTTGAAGGTTTTAGCATGGGTTTTGGCAACCCCTTTACTGGCCCCCAGATCCTTATGGACTGTACCAAGCTTGTCCGCCAGGGACTTGCCAAACATCACTGCATGTAAAATAGCTAAATAGTGTGAGGTGGGCAGGGTTGCAGGCCCAATCCCTATTCTCCCTTTGCCCAACCTTAGGGTCTCCCCCCTTGGCATTGTGCCCAAGAAGCCCCTAGTTTTGCTTAATCCATCATCTGTCTTACCCCAAAGGAACATCTGTTATCTGGGTTTATGCACATGCTAGGCAGACAGATGAAACACTTTGCTTGTATCCAGGCCCGATGGCAGTCCTGGACTTGCTTGAAGAAGATCGACCCCCAAAACATCAGCTTTCCCAGGAGACAAGGGAGGCAGAGAGGGTGGTCAGCCCCAGCAGGACATGCCAACTAGCCATGGAGGACACTTATTGAGTGCTGATGAGTTGAGTGGGGGGATAGCAACATGTAAAGAAGTAGCACGCTGAGCAGGCCAAAGAGAGCTGCAGAGGGAAGGGGCGTGCTAAGCCAGCAAGAAGGAGGCATGCTGGGAGGTGGCAGGGAAGGCTAGCAGTGGGAGAGGGAGTGTGACAGTATGGGCAGTGCCACAGATGAGACCAGAGCAGGGTGATGCAGAGGACAGGTCCTGAATCACCATAGGCACGGCAACAGGAGGAAGCAGGTGGCTGGGTGAGGCTCAGAATGTGAGAATGTGAGAAGAATTACAAGAAGGCAAGAGGTCTAACTGGATGATCTTGGCCTTCTCTGGTGGTGGAGAGTGGGCCAGAGGGAGGGGAGGGGAGGGGCAAGTTATAAAAGGGAGAGGTGTGTGTATGAAATAAGAATGTATGAATGTATGAGCTTGAGTCTGACCAAGGTATTGTAAACCGACCTATCAGAACAAGGGAAATTCTGGAGGGAAGCAAAGTGATTGGTCTTTATGTACTGCATTTGATTGGATTTTATCTGAAATGTGGGTGTGGCTTTCCAAGCCCGGACTGTTTAAAAAGGAGCCTGTTGCGCCATTGTTTGTCTCGTTCTGGTTCTTCGGACTTCGTGTTCAATAAAGCTGTTATCACTGTTCACCTGCTGCCTCAAGTCTTGTATTTAACAGAGGGACTTCCTTGAGGCTGAGAAGGATACAGGCATACAGGTTCTGGACTGGGGGACCAACGGGCCAGGATGCAGGAGGCCTCAGGGCCTTAACCTCATCTGCATCCATATCCGAGTCTGGGAAAGACAATGAGGAGGAAAGCATGATGGCAGAAGGGTCCCTGGGCACTTCACAGCTTATGTGCACCGGAAGCAAAGCAAAGCTGGAAGGGATAAAGGAAGATGCTATGGCTTGCTCCTCCCCACAACAGATAAGGAGCACCATTCACCTCACCTGTTTGGTTTCCAGTATGTCCTCATTTGTCATAGCTGTGTTGGGATCCCTAGCTGCCCTAGATGGCCAATAAACACACACGAGAGAGAGAGAGAGAGAGAGAGAGAGAGAGAGAGCTTTATTGGCATTACAGCACAAATCCAAATGAAATACACTGGAATCTGTGGTGAGAAAGAACATCTCCTCCTAGAGGCCTGGTAAAGAAATTTTGCTACAGGTTCAATGATTTCGCTCTTATTTGAGGCTAAAGGTATAAAGGTCTTACGATCCTTGGATCGACCCTCCACAGGTAGCAGAAAAGGCTTTAAAAATACAGCATGAAGATCATCATAAAACTTACAGTGCAAAATAACATGATTGTTATCTTCAATCTCACTCATTCCACATGGACACATCTTATCTGTGTCCATGTGGAATGAGTGAGATTGAAGATAAGGTTGTCCCCTTTCTCCCTTTTTTTGCGCTTTTTTTGGAACCACTAGCACATGCAATACGAAACGATAACCAAATTACTGGAATGGCAATACAAGATAAAACATATAAACTCAGTCTCTTTGCAGATGACGCAGTTTTCTATATCACAAATCCTGAAGTAACTCTTCCTCCATTATTACACCAAATTGAAAATTTTAGCAAAGTATCAGGATTCAAAATCAACTATACAAAATCTGAGATATACCATATATATTTACATAATAACCAACAAGACACTTTAGTAAGTAAATGTCCCCTTTAAATGGGTACAAAATACACTAAAACATCTGGGTATACATTTACCTTTAAAACTCTCTAATCTCTTCAGCTCCAACTTTACCACACTCATCACGGAAACTAAAAACACATTTGAAAAATGGAATAAACAAAATTTTTCACTATTACAAAAAATTGACTTGTTAAAATCCTTCATATTCCCAAAATTTCTTTTCCTTTTTCAAAACTTACCCATTAAAATATCTAGACAATCTTTTAACCTTTGGTGCAATAGCTTTTTAAAATTCATTTGGACAAACAAGAAATCAGGAATTAGTTACAGCACCCTAATTAAACCAACAAAAAAAGGTGGGTTGGGCCTTCCCGACTTAGAGAAATATTATCTGGCTGCACAACTAAAAACATAACTTTCTATGCTCAACTACATATATCCAAAGACTGGATATATATTGAACAAGAAAACTTACAATCAGGGGCTCTCTTTGAAATTTGGTCATTCTTTAGACACAGAAAATTCACAGAACCTCACAATCCATTTTTAAAATTATCTCTAGAAATTTGGGACAAATTTGGTAACATATTAGCTCCACTGACATCACCGTTAACAGTCTTTTAAAGGCAAAAATGGTTTCTTCCAGCTAAACAATTCTACCTTTCCTATTTGGAAAGAAAAAGGTCTTTTCAGGTTGGGAGACCTTTTCCACAAGAAACAACTCCTCACCAAATCACAACTGGAAACAAAATTTGAGTCCAAAATCCCCTGGATACAACATTTTCAAATCAGACATTTCATTACTACTCCTGATATCACTCATATTCTGACTCGCCCTCATACTCAATTTGAATCTTTCATTTATAAAAATCAACAATCAGCTACAAGCCTTATTTTTATAATCTCTCAATCGTTAAATGAACAATCATGGGAACAGCCTACAACAATACAGAATGCATGGAGCAAAGACTGTGGTATAACACTGGACTACAAACAATGGCAATCTATTTGGTCCAATCATCTATTCTCAACTCCGACACTCAACATCAGACTACAAAATTTCAAACTACACGCGAGATGGTACCTAACACCAACTCGACTAACCCATATAATACCTACACTAAACCCACACTGCTGGAAAGGTTGTGGGCAACTTGGATCATTTTGTCATTGTTCGTGGGACTGCCCTGCAATAATGACATTCTGGAAAACAATCATGAGATACTCTGAACAAATACTACATATCAAAATCCCATTCTCACCAAAATCTATTCTGTTAAATTACTGGCCATCTTCTAATAATTCCAATTACAAAACTGAACTTTTGTTAATCTTCCTTATAGCCGCAAAAACTTTAATAGCTCAAAACTGGAAATCCAAAATCTATTCTGTTAAATTACTGGCCATCTTCTAATTATTCCAATTACAAAACTGAACTTTTGTTAATCTTCCTTATAGCCGCAAAAACTTTAATAGCTCAAAACTGGAAATCCAAAAATACTCCGATTTTAAGAACGTAAGAACATAAGAGACACCAATGTTTGATCAGGCCAAAGGCCCATCCAGTCCAACACTCTTTATCACACAGTGGCCAGAAATACCAGTGCCATCAGGAGGTACCACAGTGGGGCCAGGACATTAGAAGCCCTCCCACTGTTGACCCCCCCCCAAGCACCAAGATGACAGAGCATCACTTGCCCCAGAGCCCCTAGCTATACCTTGTGGCTAATAGCCACTGATGGACCTCTGCTCCATATGCTTATCTAATTCCCTTTTGAAGCCGTCCATGCTTGTAGCTCCCACCACTTCCTGTGGCAGTGAATTCCATGTGTTAATCACTCTTTGGGTGAAGAAGTACTTCCTTTTATCCGTTCTAACCCGACCGCTCTGCAGTTTCATGGAGTGCCCACGAGTTCTTGTATTGTGAGAAAGGGAGAAAAGTACCTCTTTCTTTACCTGCTCTTTCCCATGCATAATCTTATAAACCTCGATCATGTCACCCCTCAGTCGTCTTTTCTCCAAGCTAAAGAGCCCTAAGCGCTTTAACCTTTCCTCATAGGGAAAGTGTTCCAACCCTTTTATCATTCGAGTTGCCCTTTTCTGTACTTTTTCCAAAGCTATAATATCTTTTTTAAGGTGTGGTGACCAGAACTGCACACAGTATTCCAAATGAGGTCTCACCATTGATTTATATAGGGGCATTATGATATTGGCTGATCTGTTTCCAATACCCTTCCTAATAA
>NW_015174354.1:144640-144898 GCF_001447785.1 Gekko japonicus
AGATTACATATTTTTGTCAGGAGATCCACAAGTTCACATCTGAGTTATTTCAGAACTCTCGGATGTATGCCATCTGGGCCTGGTGATTTATCAGTTTTTCAGTTGTCTATCAGTTGTAGGACCTCCTCTCTCATCACCTCAATCTGACTCAGGTCTTTCAACACCCCTCCCGAAATCAGTGGTTCTGGAGTGGGCAAGCACTTCTCATTTTCCACAGTGAAGATAGAGGCAAAAAATGCATTCAGCTTCTCAGCCATT
>NW_015174354.1:145210-179570 GCF_001447785.1 Gekko japonicus
GTCCTTATGTTTTTTGTTATATGCTCCTCATATTCCCTTTTTGCCTGCCTGATCACAGACTTGCATGTTATCTGCCACAGCCTGTGTTCCCTTTTATCAACCTCACTGAGACTAGCTTTCCACCACTTAAAGGAATCCTTCTTACCTTTTACAGCTTCCATTACTTTGTTAACTATGCAAGCTTTTTTCTATACCTGTTTGTGCCTTTCCTAACCTGTGGTATATATTTTTTCTGAGCTTCTAGGATTGTAGTTTCAAATAGTCTCCAAGCTTCCCCAACAGTTTTGACCTTTTCTACTTTTCCTTTCAGTTTCTTCCTCACATGTCCCCTCATATCAGAGAAGTTACCCCTTTTAAAGTTAAAAGTGGTTGTGTCAGTCTTTTTGGGCAACTCCCTATTTATAGAAATGTTGAACTCAGTAACATTATGGTCACTGTTCCAAAGTGGTGCAATCACTTTTACATCTCTCACCAGGTCTTGGGCATTACTTTGGACCAAATCCAGGATTGCCTCTCCCCTGGTAGGTTCTGTGACCATCTGTTCCATAGCAGTCATTGAGTGTGTCTAGAAACTCAATCTCTTTTTCCCGACTTGAACACATATTGACCCAATCAATGTGTGGGTAGTTAAAATAACATATTATGACACAGTTATTTTGTCTAGCCGCTATCTTCAATTCATTCCTCATTTTATAATCCTCCTCTATCTTTTGATCTGGTGGGTAATAACAAACTCTCAGTATTAAGCTTCCTTTTGGACCCACTATTTCGACTCATAGCATTTCCAGAAGCGAATCCAATTCTCTTACCTGCTCAATCTTACTGGACTGTATACCTTCTCTGACATATAGAGCCACCCCAACTCCAACCCTTCCCCCCATCCTTCTGATATAATTTATAACCAGGAATCACAGTGTCCCACTGATTTTCCTCTTCCCAATTTTCTGAAATACCCACCATATCTATTTTTCCTCCAACACCAAGCATTCCAATTCCCTGATTTTACCTTGGACACTTCTAGCATTTGTGTATAAACACATATAGTTTCCCATCCATGTTAAGCCCACAACTTTCCTCCTGCTGCCTCGAGACCTTGCCAGGCAGTCCATACCATTAGCCACAGTCTCAGTGGACAATTCTAACCCTTGTCAGCTATGCTGCCATATTGTTTATGGACTAAGGGGGCACCCACCTGTCATGTGTATGACTGGGTGCCGCATTCCTTTCGCTTCATAGCTTCTCCTGTTATCTGTAACCTTGTACCACTGTCTAGTTGTAGTGTCTTCATATTAATCAACCATGTGACTGGTTTTATTTCCCAGCTCAGCTGGATTGGTTATTCCTTTCTGCCCGTGGGAATCAGGCCGATTGGCCCTAAGTGTGTGTGTGGGGTAGTTTGAACTCTGTATATCCCAGTAGGCTTTCCCTTTTTCCTCATTCCTAACAGTGATTGTGTTCCTGCTCAATAGTACTGACAATAAAGTATATGCTTCTTGGAAGACTGTTCTCCACTTGTTTGACTGTTGAAGCTGGCATTCATACCACGATTTGGCCAGGGTGTTCGAGGCTGAAGAAGCCGACGAACTACGCCCCCACAGACATTTGGACTGTAGCATTAAACTTTTGCCAGGGCATAAAGTTCCTGAAGGTCAGATTTATGCGATGGGCCCAGCAGAGAAAGATGAACTGCATAAGTTTATAGACCAGAACTTAGCACGGGGTTTTATCTGACCAGCCTCGTCCCCTTTTGCGGCCCCTGTGCTGTTTTGGAAAAAGAAAAATAGGGGACTGCACTTATGCAAGGACTACCAAGGCCTGAAGGCTGTCTTGTCTACCAATGCCTACCTCATGCCGCTCATTAAGGATTTGCTAGGCGAGGTTTCTAGGGATAAAATCTTTTCTAAGTTGGACCTCCGAGACGCATATTTCCGTATGTGCATAAAGGAGGGGGATGAATATAAGACTGCTTTTAACACCCCCCTGGGCCAGTTTGAATATTGGGTGATGCCATTCGGGCTCCAGGGGGCACCAGGAGTGTTCATTAACTTGATAAATGAAGTGTTGCACAAGCATTTATTTAAGGGGGTCTTGGTGTATCTAGATGATATCTTGCTGTATTCCCCCGACCTCCCTTTGCACGTGAAGTTGGTGTGGGAGGTACTCCAAATGTTGCACAAGCACAAGCTGTTCGCTAAACTTTCTAAATGCGAGTTCCACAAAACTACCATTGACTTTCTGGGATACCAGATTTCTGACAAGGGGATTGAAATGGACCTGGAAAAGGTCCAGGATGTCCTGGGTTGGGAGGCCCTGTGCACCCATCGCCAACTCCAATCCTTCCTCGAATTTTCCAATTTTTAACGAAATTTTCTCCCCAACTTTGCGCAAGTTAGCCTGCCCCTAACTGACTTGTTAAAAACTAAGGGGAAGGACCCAGAAGCTACCAAACCAAGCACAAAGCTTCAGTGGACGTCGGAATGCCAGGAGGTGTTCAAGCGTCTCAAATCCCTATTTACAGTAGAACCAGTGTTGGCCCATCCCGATGAGTTGAAAAAATATGTTGTTCATATCGATGCATCTGATGTCGCCATGGGGGGTGCAATCCTGTAGGAGGGAGATTATAAACTTCTGCACCCTCTTGCTTATGTCTCCCAAAAATTTACTGAGACTGAACGCAATTGGTCTGCCACATTCCTTTCCCTGCATAGCTTCTCCTGTTATCTGTAACCTTGTACCACTGTCTAGTTGTAGTGTCTTCATATTAATCAACCGTGTGGCTGGTTTCGTTTCCCAGCTCAGCTGCATCAGTTATTCCTTCCCGCCCACGGGAATCAAGCCAATTGGCCCTAAGTGTGTGTGTGTGGGGGGGGATAGTTTGAACTCTGTATATCCCAGTAGGCTTTCCCTTTTTCCTCATTCCTAACAGTGATGGTGTTCCTACTCAATAGTACTGACAATAAAGTACATGCTTCTTGGAAGACTGTGGTCTACTTGTTTGACTGTTGAACCTGACACCCTTTTCCTTGTAGAGAAGTAACAGCTACTCTTTCATCTCCTTGAGATGAGCCATCCCGAATCAGAGACTATTTTTTTAAATTAAAAAAACTAATCAGAATTTGCGGAGACATGCTAATTGTACTAGATGTTCAATGTTCTTGCCTGTTAGATGATCTGTTCAGGCACTCTGACACTGCCCCACTGTCTTTGTTCCGTAGGAAAGCAAAACCAAACAAGATGTTCAAATAAATATCAGTTTAGAAGGATTCTGCTAGCTCCTGAATGTTAAAAAGAATAGTGTGGGAATTCCGATATATTATGGTATTTCTGAATTGGGTGTGATTTGAGTCAAATAATAATTACATTTCATGGCTCATCCTTACAGGAATTACTGTAGCACTAACTCTCATGAAGGCAATGGGGGAAAGGAAACAATGAGGTCTTCTCACCAGCTCTTCCATACTACTATTACTGCTGGAGTATGGATGTGTGCAGAGGTGAAGTAGTAAAACTTCTGGATAAAAGAGCAATGAAATTCAATGGAGCTTGTTTGGTGTCTATTCCAGTGGTTTATATGATAGGGTTGAATGGTTAACTTGAGAACGTGGCATCTTTAAGTTCCTTTAAGCATTAATCATTTTACTTTATGGTGCTGTGTTTTTGCTAGTACATTAAACAATAGTTCTCTACTAGTCTGCGATGGAAGGACATCCAAAATCCATGGGTAATTACTGCACTTTAAAGGCTTTCTTTTAATCTGGTACTGAAAAGAAAATGGATCTGAAGAATGTCTGCTTTCAACCCACTTGACATCTTTATAGTGAAGAGCATTGCTAACATTATTTCTCTAGAGGAGAGAACAAGCGGTCCATAAAAAAGGCTGGAACATTCAAGGAGAGACCCTTGATAAACATAGCTCTAAAGGGCTACAGCTTAGAGCAGAAATTACACACACACACACACTTGTCCTGTGTGGCTATTTCTCAGACACACTGTTCTTTGGCTATTTTACAGCATTTGACATCTGACTGATTTTACAGCAATAATCAGCTTTTGAAGTAACTTGCAGCTAATTTTTAAAATAATTTAATACATTTCCCACTTGAAAAATCCAGAAAGACAGGGATAAGTAAAACAAGTGATGGAATCTGGCTCCACTGCAGACGCCAACAGCGTCCTGCAAGGAGCCGCCTTTGCCTCCAATGAAAGGAGGAAGGAGTCCAGCTGTGTTTGCACCTGGGTCTCTGATGGGGCGGGGCCAGTGCCATCTTAACAGCTGGCCCCTGTTCCAATCTTTAGTTGTCGCCTCATGCTCAGTCTGGTTAGCAGCTCCAAGCACTCGGGATAGATGAGGCCTTTCTGGCAGTCCTAGGGTCCAGCGAGGAGGTGGCTTTGTCAGGGGACTGGTTAGTCTACCTATGGCAGTGAGTCGGGGCATTGGCAGCCCATTTAAGGCAGCGGCGAGGAGGATAAGTCAGCAGCGATCTGGCTGCCATGGATTCAGGCAGCGTTGGGGACTGGCTGGGCGGCTCTCAAAGGCCACTCCGGCATGTCCATGTTTATATTTTTAAAAGTTGCACACTTTCTGTAGCGGGGGGAATCAAAGAGGGCCTGGGTGTTTCATGCTCACACTATGGTGAATGAACATACAGCCTGCATGTATGTGTGTACACTTGTTTGTAAGAAGGAGCCAGTGCACATTTACTGGGTGCTTGTCCTTGGTCTTTAGGATAGGAACCCAGTTTCTATAAGAAATTATAGGTACTGTGCACTCTTCAGGGTAAGGTGTTTTTTAAAAAACAAACAGGTTTTTGAAGTGACACCACATTGCAGATTGACAATATCATGTTTTAAAAGCCGGACTAACTTTTTGTTATGCTGGGTCTCAGTGGTTATTAGAACTAGAGAAGATTAAATACCAAGAAGTATTTCAAAATGCTTTATTGGGGCAGTCACTTGACTTTTAAAACAATGGATGCCTCCCTGTTCAGGTCTGCTTGCAACAGTGAAAAGTTCTTTAAAGAACTCCAAGGCTCTGAGAGAATGATCCAGCTTTCCTATTGGTGTTGTTTCCACAGTTTGACAATCCAGTGGATCTGGAACTGAATCAGAGATGCGCTCTTGTGCTAAAGATCTTAGCCAATGATAATTCTAGGCCTCAATTTCCTATATTTCAGGGTGCAGGATTGGCAAAAGATCCAGAGACATAAGTCTTGTCTGTTTAATAGAGACTTAATGCGTGAAAATGTGCAGCTGTATTTTTTCATGGCATGGAGGTAAATAACATCACCAGATAACTAACAGCCCATTAAAGGGAAGGGACTTCCTTTTTCTCCAGACAGCTGGCAATGCTACCCAGGAATATCATAAGTTACTTCACTTGATCAGTGCAAATATAATCCCTATGAACACTGGGCAGTGCCTTGCAAATCACAGTGACTGTGCAAATGCAAACATTGCTGTGTAATTGTAGTGGAATTTCTAAAGCATTCTATGAATGTCTTGGGAAAAGGGAGCTCTAGAGGACCAGAGGCAACTCATTTCCCTGGCAGTGATAAAAGGGTCATTAGCAACCTGGGGTGCCATTGCACTTCAAGTTATGAAGATGGTTACCTCTTTAAGCATGCAGATGGAATTCCGCTGACCAGGCAACAGTTTTGTGGCAGTTACCACCCGGGCTTTGGGCAAGTTGGGCCTTTCCAGGGTGAAGTTTGGAACTCACTCTTTTCGGATTGGCGCTGCTTCCACTGAAGCTGATCTGGGCTATTCAGTGCTCCGGGCTATTCTGCAGCTGATATTCAGTGCATGGGGCGCTGGAGATCATCTGCCTATAAGGGTTACATGCATTTCCTTGCCATGCTGTGATCTGTTTCTCGTTGGGTTTCAGTGGTTCACTGTCTTCTCTTTTTGGGTGCTGTGTTCTGTGGCAGAAAGAGAAGGATTCTTGTCTGCGGACACAGCTTTATCTTCTGGGTAGTTCACCGAGCAAACAGATTGGCCATCGGCTCACAGTTGGGCCTTAGTAGATGGGCCACGGTTAAATGGAGGGGGCGCCGGGGTCTATGCTGGGCGGGCCTCCTCCACCTTCTGTTTGGAAAGGGCACTGGCTCTCCACCCGATGTGCTTGTTATTCACCTGGGTGGCAATGACCTGGGTTTCTTGAAAGGGAAAGCTCTAGTTTTGCAGGCCCAGGATGATATTGACTTTACTCAGTGCCAGTGGCTTAATACAACTATTGTTTGGTCCACCATGATCCCACACAGGGAAGGGCGGGGCGCTTTCAATCCCAAGGGGATTGAGAGAGCTCAGCGCAAGGCTAATGGGGAGATCAGGCACATCTTGAAGGTTGGGTTAGGCCACTATTTGTCACACCCCCACATTGGGGCTGATTGCACAGACCTGTACAGGGGTGATGGCGTTCACCTGTCAGAAAAAGGGAATGATATTTTCTGCAGGATTTGTGGCAAGGGCTTATGGCAGTATTAGGTGTTTAGTGGGCACAGGGGTCTAAATAGAGGTTTGACCCTTGCAGTGGCTGGGTTTGGTTTAAGGAAAAATTTGTTGCAGCTTGGTAAGCACCAATCAGCAACCCGGGAGGGTAGAGGGGTCTGTCAGGATCATCACTGTGGCCTTGCGGCCAGGGATGAGATGGGCAGACTGCCTTTTGGATTGCCTTGATGGATCCTCTACACAGGCCGTGCAGCTGTGGGTGAGGGGTTGTCATGGCATATTCCATGGCTGGGCTGCCCGGGTTCGAGCTGCTTACAGCGAGCTATGCCCCGGGGGCCAGGTGCATTGCCCGTCTTATGGCAAGGGTGGGGTTTTGGTGACCCCAGGCCTTGACCATGCCACGGCATACTGCTTACCCTTGCCATTGTTTTTGTAAATAAATAAAGTGGCCTTTAGTTTCCCAACTACTGCTGTATGACTCTTTCTTCCGTCTATGGGGGCAATACATATTTTTATTTGTGACACCTATAATCCACTCCTCTGCAGTATCCATCACAATACAAATGTTTGCCAAGATCTTCACTATCTAGGCAGCTTACAGATTCAGACTTGCTTAACTTCAGCAGTAAAACTAGGTTCTGTGTCCTTAGACCATTCTTTGGAACAATATTTGTGTAGGGCTAAAGGGAAAAAATCGAACCATTTGAGAGAAAATATCTACATCAAGTTAAATAAAAACAAAGCAAAGCTTTCAACAGTGCACCATTGGTGCTGACATTGGAGGTTAGGAGCTTGGAAGTGCTTTTGGATGCCTCCTTAACAATGGAGGCCCAGGTAGCAGCCACTGCTAAGTCAGCCTTTTATCACCTTTGGCTGATCAGGCAGCTGGTTCCCTTCCTTGAATGCAATGACTTGGTGACAGTGATCCATGCAATGGTCACCTCGAGGTTAGACTACTGTAATGCTCTCTACATGGGGCTGCCTTTGACCCAAATCTGGAGGCTTCAGCTACACCAATACACCAGTTCTTTGGTGTATTGGGTGCAGAATGCGGTTGCCAGGCTGTTGTTGAGTCTCCCTATGTGGGATCACATTTAGCCTGCACCAAAAGCACTGCACTGGCAGCCTATAGCATACCAGATTCGCTTCAAAGTGCTGGTACTTACCTTTAAAGCCCTTTATGGCCAGGGGTCTACCTACCTGAGGGACCTCCTTTCCCCACATGTTCCCCAGAGAGCACTGTGGTCAGGATCCCAAAACCGTCTGGCCCTTCTAGGCCCTAAGGATGTCAGGCTGGCATCAACTAGGGCCAGGGCCTTTTCAGTAGCGTCTCCTCACTGGTGGAATGAGATCTCGGAAAACCTTAGGGCCCTATGGGACCTTTTACAGTTCCGCAAGGCCTGCAAGATGGAGCTCTTCCAACAGACCTTTAATTAAGGAGCCGCACCCAATACACCAAAGCACTGGGCCCAATACCATCACCGACAGCCTGAGTTCCACTATCACAAAAATCTCATACCGACTGCATTTAGCAGTGTGCTGATGCTACTCTGCCTTCGCCATAGTTACTTATATTGTTACTAGCACCTTATGTTGTTTTAATATTTAATGCTTTTATTATATTTTTGTTTTTAGCTATTGTATATATGAAAGCTGCCCTGAGCCTGCCTCAGCGGGGAGGGCGGGGTATAAATAAAATAAAATAATAAATAAATAAATTTGTGATATCAGCTCCGGGTCCTTTTTTTAAACCCTGCTGTGACAGAGCCAAGTCTCCTTTTCCCCATTCTGCCAGTCCACCTTTTTCTCAGACCCGGGTCCAGTTATACTGAATAACTCTTACTTTGGCAGTTTATTGGAGTATATGCAAGATCCAAGAGTCACCATGTCAGAACTGAAGTCTTTTGGCGGGTACAAACATATTATAGAAAATCAAACAGGTCCCATCCAGCCCCCAGGCATACATCACATCCAAACTTGCCTAATTGCCATGCCAACCAGAGGAAATATATGTCCTGGTATCTAGAGTCCGAGATGGTACAAGAATGTGCTCAAGGTCACTTCTCCTGGGAAAGCAGAAGGGGAAGGAGAAGGACATGTCTGGTGGGAAAGTTACAACTTCTAAAAACAAAGATCTCACTCACTCCAGCACACACTCACCCCCACCCTCAGAAATGCCCTCCCCCCCAACCATTATGGCAATCGAAGCAAGCATAGCATAGCATAGCATAGCATAGCATAGCATAGCATAGCATAGCATAGCATAGCATAGCAAGGTTTGACACTTTTACCCTATTGGTGTAGGAGACTAGGAGAGGCAACGTAGAGCATCACCTAGAAATATTATATCTTCCCCAAACTCTGCCCTCCTCAGGTGCCACTTCCAAAATCTCCTGGTGTATGTTGAGGCAGTATTGAGAATCCTAAATACAGGTGAAGAACTTGGCTTCACCCTTTCTCCCTGCTTACTTTGATTCTTCATTGCAAAGGGCTTTTAGAACTTTGCTTTTGTTCTTATTTTGAAATACTTTACTTTTAAAAAATAAGTCTGCATGCTTTTTGGTATTTTTTGATATTTTTCATATGTGTGTGTATGTGTGAATGTGTGTTTGTGTGCACCTGGAAGTCATGGAGACCTCTGGTGACTGACCCCTACTGGGGGCCTGGAGGATATTCAGAGAAGGTGGCTGAATAAAGCCTGCCCCCACCTCCTGACTGCTTGTATTTCAAGGAGATCTCCCATCCAAGTACTTGCCAGAGTCGACCCTGCTTAGCTTCCAAGATCTGACGCTTTTTTGATAGCAGCATCCTCTACCAAATTGATGAAGCTAGCCAAGCTGTCATGAAATAACATGAAATAATTGGAGATATGCAAAGCTGTGCTATTAAACTGAAAATATTTATGGCTGAGAAGAAAAACAGAGCCTATCAAAATGGCTTAAAGATAAAATGAAATGCCACTAGAGAATATGACAGCCTGAAATTTCAGGAGAAATGTCTAGAGAACGAGTGTGTGCTAGAACAACAATCACCATTCCACTGAGTTTGCTCAGTCATCCTCCAAGACTAGACCTTGTCAGTGGAAGTACTGAAACAATCAGTAAATGCTCCACAAGCATGTCTGACAGCATATTAACAAAAAAGCTGTGGGATTTTAATACTCCAAGCCTCAATCCAAACTGCTTTGTAGGCTAATATGTGGTATGGTAGAACCAGTCCATTAGTAGCAGCTTATCATTGAATGGCACTTTTTGCCGTTTTTCATCAACGAATCTTCATATGCATTATAATTTTATGACTAAAATAAGCTAGCATAAAGGAAAGAAATTTTGAGTGCAGGGCTTACTGTCAACGGAAGTTGAAAACCAATATCACCAGTCAGAATGTCAAAATATGCACTATAACGTAAGTTAAAGAAGGAGCCAGCTTTCTTGACTAGTTTTCCTATGTGTACCAAAGACTATTTGAATGCTTAATGGCAGGAGTTAGGTATGCATAAAATACATTAAAATATTGCTACTCACCCCACTCCCCCAAAGCTCACAACACCATAAAGATGCATAATGGGGAAGGAAACTTGAAGATACATGAAAAGTTGATCAAAGCCTTCTTGGAGCTGGTTAATTTTTCTAGTGGAACAAGATTCCTTTTGCGTTTTGTGGCAACATACTAATATGGCTACCCTTTAAGAAGCTGTCTCTAATACTGTCCACCTTCACATCTACCTCCTCCGTTTGTGCCAGAATTTCACTTGGTCTTAGCCCAAGGTCTTTCCCCCCCCCCCCAGCACAGGCTGAATCCTGGTAGAAAAATACTGGGAGTGCACAGAATTCCTTCCCCTCAGCTCTGGAAAACTACAGTTCCCTTTCTTCCCATAAACTTTAATAATTCAGTAACATACTTAAAGATACAGAGGAAGCAGTGGCCAACCAGATGTGTCTGAGAATACCAACAACAGGAAACAAAAGTATCAGCCACCCCCTCACTGTTGTCCCCAACAACTGGCATTCAGACATATACTGCCTCTGAACGTGGAGATTCAATTTAGCCATCATTTGCTAATGGCCACTGATGGTCCTGTCCACCTGCATGAATCTGTTTCCTGAACTAGTGGCTGTCACCTCTTATATCAGTTTATTAAATAGAAGTATTGTGCAGCATGTAATGTAGTACTTCCTTTTGACCATCCAGAAACGACTGCCATTCAAGTTTGTTATGGATGAATTGTAGCAATGTGGCAGAAAACAATTCTTACTCTTCATTTTCTTCATATTATTAATTAATTTACAAGCATTTGTATTTGTATAGCTTACCTAAGCCTTCATAAATATGTAAAAGAAGCAGGCACAGCCTTCTTCACCATTTAATGGTCAAGTGTATCCTGCAAAAAATGTCCTCCTCTTCTATGTCTGAAAGATTCTGGGAAGTTCTCTGGGGTTTTTTTGTATCAGCCCCTGATGGTTCCCCACTATGTGATTCCTGATGATTCCCCAATATATCATCTACTCCATTTGCACAGCTTGTGCCTCTCAATATTTCTCTCTATAGCCATGTGGCTAATTTTGTCATATTGTACACACATGTAAGTCTACCAGTATAAGATATACTTCTTACATGTGGACAAGGGGGATCCAATAGATATTGTTTACCTTGACTTCCAGAAAGCTTTTGATAAAGTTCCTCATCAAAGGCTCCTAAGTAAGCTCAAAAATCATGGGATAAAAGGACAAGTCCTTTTATGGATCAAAAACTGGCTAATTAATAGAAAACAGAGAGTGAGTATAAATGGGCAGTTCTCCCAGTGGAGGGGGGTAAGCAGTGGGGTACCACAGGGATCAGTACTTGGTCCACTGCTTTTTAACTTGTTCATTAATGATTTGGAGTTGGGAGTAAGCAGTGAAGTGGCTAAATCTGCGGATGATACGAAGTTGTTCAGGGTGGTGAAAACCAGTGAGGATTGTGAGGCACTCCAAAGGGATCTGTCAAAGATGGGCAAGTGGGCGTCAACATGGCAAATGGGGTTCAATGTGGCCAAGTGCAAGGTGATGCACATTGGAGCCAAAAATCCTAAATATAAATACACATTGATGGGGTCTGAACTGGCAGAGACAGATCAAGAGAGAGATCTTGGAGTTGTAGTAGATAACTCACTGAAAATGTCGAGACAGTGTGTGACTGCAATAAAGAAGGCCAATGCTATGCTGGGGATTATTAGGAAGGGTATTGAAAACAGATCAGCCAATATAATAATGCCCCTATATAAATCAATGGTGAGACCTCATTTGGAATACTGTGTGCAGTTCTGGGCACCACACCTTAAAAAGGATATTATAGCTTTGGAAAAAGTGCAGAAAAGGGCAACTCGAATGATAAAAGGGTTGGAACACTTTCCCTATGAGGAAAGGTTAAAGCGCTTAGGGCTCTTTAGCTTGGAGAAACGACGACTGAGGGGTGACATGATTGAGGTTTATAAGATTATGCATGGGAAAGAGCAGGTAGAGAAAGAGGTACTTTTCTCCCTTTCTCACAATACAAGAACCCGTGGGCACTCCATGAAATTGCTGAGAATGGATAAGAGGAAGTACTTCTTCACCCAAAGAGTGATTAACACTTGGAATTCACTGCCACAGGAAGTGGTGGCGGCTACAAGCATGGACGGCTTCAAAAGGGAATTAGATAAGCATATGGAGCAGAGGTCCATCAGTGGCTATTAGCCACAAGGTATAGATAGGGACTCTGGGGCGAGTGATGCTCTGTCATCTTGGTGCTGGGGGGGGTCAACAGTGGGAGGGCTTCTAATGTCCTGGCCCCACTGATGGACCTCCTGATGGCACTGGTATTTCTGGCCACTGTGTGATACAGAGTGTTGGACTGGATGGGCCTTTGGCCTGATCCAACATTGGCATCTCTTATGTTCTTATGTTCTTACATGCAATGAAGTGGTCTCTAGTTCATAAAAGCTTCATGTCACAATAATGTTTAGTAAATGTATCAGAAAGAAATCTCTCTTATTTTATCCAGGTATCTAGCACCAAACCAGGGGCAAAGTCGGATGTTGCTTATATAGTGGTGCTGAATAAGAAGCAATGGGATAGATTTTACTGATGTACCTTTGTGTTTTTTTTAAGTCATTTGTCCTGTAACATGAAGCTTAATGCCTACAGTAGCAAAGTTGAATTACAAAAGGCCAAATATCAGATGTCCCCAAAAATGCAATAGTAGCTTGAACAGTGTTTAAAATATAATTAAATCACTTTTAATTATTGGGGAGATTCAATTTAACTACTAATCTCAGAATTCATATATGCTTTAACTAAATCTAAAACAAGACTTATTAAAAACCACAAACACAAATTATGGTCACATACTTAAACTACTGTATTGTTTGTGTTTAACCCAGAAAGGCATTCACTATTCCACATTTATAACCACTAATACAGATTAATACAGAACACCATACATGTAAAGGTTGGAGGGAAGGGGGGGAAATCACCCTTTCACTACTTTGACAGATTATTGGGATGTATTAACTTGAGTGTTCATAATATTAACAGAGGTTTGTTGTTCAACTGTTAAGTATGTTTTGACTTACCAGCCAGGATACCAATGAGAAGAAATGAGGCCAAAGCTTGAAAATAAGGGTAGGCTCCCGTGTTGCCCCCTGGTGCAGGCTCCCGTGTTGCCCACTGGTGGTTGTTGCTGGGCAACTGGAGTTCTACATTGATTGATGTAGACAGGCTCTTGGTTGCCCCCTAGTGGCTGTTGCTGTGTAATCGCTGATAGTGTTAGGCTCTGCTACTCTTGGCATAGGCACCTGGCCTTAATCTTAGGTGACTTTGCCATTCCATAGGGGGCATGGCGCCTGGAAAGGGCAAGGGCTGTGCCAAGGGCAAGCAACCGGCGCCTAAGAGGCCTAACCTTGAGCCAGTGAGGCCTGAATCATCAGATGATGAAGATGATCCCATTAATGCTTCTATCCTGGCACACCTGGATGCCTTGGAGAAACAGCGGGGGAAGCAAGTCCTGCCACCTCCGGTGCCAGAGGGCACCGAGAGCTGAAAGCTAAGTCTCCTGCATTTCAGGCTAAGATTTTGGCATGTTTGGCCATGATGGAAGATGGACAGGGGACATCAGGTGACCATCAAGGCAGCAGTCAACAAGGGGATAATGTGGATGATGGGCGTCAGCTGGAGGTCTATAAGGGCCCCCCTTCCAAGGATGGTAAGGAAGGAGAAGAGGCCAAGAAGTGGCCCTGGGGGTCAGGGACAATGGTGGTGCTGGGCCTTCACCTTCTCAGTCATCTAGCTGCAGAGGTCACTCAGGAGGGTGCGGGTCACATTCATCACAGGGGTGGTGGGTCCTGCAACATGGCTGCACGTGCTGTGCTGGGCAGCAGTACGAGCACGTGCCGGTAAAACCTTTGCCTAGTGGTGAGCTGGAGCTTCCATTAGGTGACCACCTGTTCACAGCCACGCATGACAAGATCCTTAAAGGATCTTCACTCTCATTTTTAGAGAACTTGATAAAAAAGATAGGGAGGATTTAGAGGAATGCGAAAAAGAGCGCTTGAAGAAGCGGAGGATGATATAAAATCCGCATTCCGTCTTCTCCGTGTTTACCCTGAGGACATTGAATTGTTAGGTTTTGTTAAGTTTCACATGGACTGGGCTCTTCCTATGGGGTGCTCCATTTCATGTGCGGTTTTTGAGAAGTTTTGTACATTTTTAGAGTGGGCACTGCATTTTAAGACAGGGCTGAACAGTATCACACACTACTTAGATGATTTCCTGTTTGTAGGAGGCATGGGTACTGGGCACTGTCAATTCTTGTTGGACTCCTTTACATCTTTGACCGGGGAGCTTGGAGTTCCATTGGCCCATGAGAAGACGGAGGGGCTTACCAAGGTATTGACGTATTTAGGGATTGAATTGGATACCAGAGGTCAGTTGTCCCACTTGCCCTGGGATAAGATCGAGGATTTTAAAAAGTTAATTGGTCAAGCTACTAAGCTCAGGAAAATAACTTTGCTGGAGCTCCAGAGGCTTGCAGGTCACCTGAACTTTGCTTGCAAAGTGGTTGCTCCCAGCAGGGCATTTGTGTGTCGCCTTTGCGATGCCATGGTGGGCTTATCCCTGCCTCACCATAGGACCAGGGTCACAAAGGGACTTAGGGAAGACCTCTTGGTCTGGCAAGATTTCTTAGAATCCTTTAATGGGGTTTCTTTCTGGCGGGAGGACCTCTTAGTTGAGGTGAAGCTTCAGGAGCTTCCGATGCTGTAGGCTCTTCTGGTTTTGGAGTTTAATTTAGAGGCCATTGGGTTTATTTTAGAGGCCATTGGTGTGCTGAAGACTGGCCACGGGAGTGGTTGCAGACGGGTTGGGTAAAGGACTTAACCTTTCTGGAATTCATCCCAATTGTGGTAGCAGTGGGGCTGTGGACAGCAGATTTTGCTGGGCATACAGTCCATTTAAGTCCTTAATTGACATTTGTGATATGTTCATTGTGTTAAATTTAAGTTGGGTTTGTATACCTGCTTGGCCTGGTGATGGTATAGATTACTTTCTTGGCCTGCTAGTTCCCAATGCCATTTAATTTAGATCTCTCTGTTTCTTGGCTTCCTTTCTATTCTAGAAAAAGGCCCCCCATTAAGAAATTCTTTTTAAAAAACACTACTATTTTCACAAAGTTGCCAAGGAAGCATGAGAGAATGTTTTGGTCTGTAATGCCCACCCTGCTTTCTGGCTAAAGGAGGTACCTAAAATATTGAAGTCAGCCCTATACAAATGTGGTCTGCACTGATATATTCTAAGACAATTTACATAAGATTTCATTGGATAAAGGCTATTCCCTTGGATTCTTTTTATTCTTCTCTAGTCATAAATCAATTACTGTAATCAACCTCCAAGTCCCTAAGAAAGTTATGATAAATTGTCCACAACATGGATCTGTCAAAACAAATGATGTAAGTGTCATCCTGAGTCTGATCATGGAATAATTTTTCTTTTGATGGGACATAAAAGGTTACAGGATCTTGGAACCATTTACTGCCATGATGTATAAGCAGAGTTGTTACCTGTTCTTTTCTGGCCCTGCTCCAGTACCTGTAACATCAGCTAATGCAAAAAATTAATCAAGTTTCTTCTTTAGCCATGGCAATACAGCAATCAGAGAAGCTTCAGGTAGTAAATTTCTGCACATCAACTTCCTTTTAAAAGTACGGCAATAGGGCCCATAAAAGGACTTGGCAACTTTGCATGGAGATAAAGGAAACGGTACCAGTCACTGCATATTGGATTCCTGGTAAGGAATGCCATGGATGTACAAGGAATGACTCCTCAGAGGGGAACTAAAAGTAGTAGTTGTGGTTTCTAATCAGCTCAAAGTGCTTTTTCCTGAGTTGGCTGCAGTTAAATAGGAAATGAATTAAAGAACCTTATTAAACATTAATACTGCATAAAAAGAAGTAGCAATCTGCTGGAGTTTAAGAGAGCTACAAGTGTCCTTCATCACCAGAGCCAGCCTTACTATGGAGCAAAATGGGTTCCCACTTAAGCGAGCAGCTGGCTGGTAGTGGCAATCACCTGAGCCTCCTGCTGACTGCCTGGCCTAAATAGGAATGGCAGTGGTCTTGTGAAAGCTGAAACAGCTGCAGTGAGAGCTGCCAGCCTGTCATTTAGGACCGCAGGAATGGAATTCAGCTGTGAGGAGTCCACTATTGGATTACTCTTAGCTAATCAGCTCTGGGTCTCTGCGGACCAGCCCTGTCTCTTTCTCTCTACAGGAAATTGTGACACGGTTGCTTGTTGCAACAAAATGGCTCTGGCTATGTCACTGGGAAAAGAATAAGCTCTCTATGGGCAATGGCTGAGGGAAGTAGCCAGGAGAAAAGCCTGGCTAAAGAAAGACAGAGTGGGGACAGACTATAAATGAAAAAATAAAAAAGAAGAGATGGATGGGCAGATAACGACAGACTTAGTATGTTAAAAGGAGGATAGATTGTGGGGACAAAAAGATGATGGAGAGAAGAAGGTGCAGAGGTGCGTTAAGACTGCCAGCCTGAAACACAGAGATGCCTTATGATACATTTAAAAGTGCTGGGAAGATGCAGGAAAGGGAGGAGCACGCTCATCCTTTCTCATGGCCTTTGTTGCTTAGCACTGGGCTTCCTATGAGATTTCAGAAAAGGGCTTATTTGTAAAAGCTATTGGTGAGCCTTGTGAGTTCAGGAGTCATAGCATGACACACTCTCAGGCTTAGAAGTGCAGCATGAGCCACAAACAGATTTGCATTGCTTATATTGTTTTGCCTTGTAGCATTTCTACACTCACGGTGTTCAAATCTGTCCCAGGTATGTAAACAGAAGGATGTTTAACATGAGGAGGCCACAAGAAGGCTGGCGCTGTAGGTTTTGATGAAAAAATTCATTAAGAGAGGCATACTTCTGGAAGCAGGTACACCATGTCCACTCTTACCAGTCTGGTTTCTGAGAAGTATGAAGTAAAGCCATTGAATAAACTTTGCCAAGACTACCAGCCAATCAGGCCCTGTGCCTTAATCACAACATACTTTGTAGACATTAGTGTGTGAAGCTTTTTCACAACACCACCTACTAATATATGCAAACAGAACTGCCATTATAGGCACCAGGGGTCAGTACAGAGCTTGGCAACACTACTTAAATAGTTTGCCTAACTATTCTTTATGCAAGTGAGACTGTGAAGGCAAAGATTATATTCCCCAAACAAACAGGGCTTGAAAACACTGCACTGGCCAGTCAAATGTATGATTAAATAATATGTTTATAAAACAGTTCCAATAGATCAGTCCAGTTCAATGAGATATTCAGTTACCATGGTAATTTACATGCCATAGGAAATTAACTAGACAGGTGCCTTATCCACCTAAGCCCTGTACAAACACTTTTGGTTACTATTTCTGCATATATTTCAATGGAGAAAGACTGTGAATTAGGACTAATACCCCCACAACAAGTTGTCTTACTGTCATCAAACAAAGAAGCATAAACCACTATTACCTGCTCTGTCCATCTCCTCTGCGTTATCATGCATCATGTGGTCTGCAATTTTTGTGCCATTGGTATTACAATTGCTTCCCTTTATTATCATTACCAACTGATGGAGGCAGAAATTCAATAGGTGAAGTTCTTATCTTTGTAACAATGCAAACGACTCTTCATTTTGAATTTTGCTTCTGCTGCGGAAAAAGTGTTAATCCTGTTTTAAATAGATTTTTTTCTATCTCCTGGAGGCCTCGTGACCTTTGGTAGCAGCATGATATGAAATAATTTGTTCCATTTCTGTATCTCAACCTTTTGAAAGGTAAGATACACCTGTGCACATTGAATTTTGCTTGATATGTTGTTGTTCAAGGAACAAAATCCAGGAAGGAAAGTGTAAAAAATCCTTCCTCGCAGATGCTTTTGTTTAGAATGGTTTTTGCCTGCCCCACCAGAAATAGAATGAAAGATACATAATTTTTGTTGGTGAACATCTGGATTTCACATATTATTCTTCAGAACCCTTTAATGTGGGTTCTCTACTAGGCTGGCCCCTAAGGATTGTCAGCCTTTGAGAAATTATACCCTACCTCAAAACTCAGAATGGAAAAATTTCCACCCCCTTATTCTCCTGGCCTGCATAACAAACTGTGCCCAGAATTACCATGCATCTACACCATCGCTCTGTGCCAATTAGCATAAGGGTAAGGGTTCAAAGGATAATGCCCAGCACCAAGGGAATTCCCACTCAAGGCTCTGATTCTGAGAGAATCTGTTTGGATTCTTAACATCCGAACTGTGTCAGTTCAAGCCCCGCGCTGGTGTGAGCAGCCAGCCTGTTGTCCACAGCTCATTGTCCACCCAGCGATTCGAAAGCCTCGGTGAGTAGATAAAATGGGAACCACTCCTTAGAGAGGGTGGGCACACCAACTCCCCTCTGGGAAGGTGTTAGCTGTTGGTTGGGGACGTCCTGGTCCAGGATCTGGAAGGCGGAAGAATCTACTTGGCTACGAAAAATCCCTGCAGTGGGATGCTCCAGCCAGGCGGTGGCAGTGTGGCGACATGACATACAGGTCCTGAAGCCCCAACATCATCAAACCGGTTGACGCAGTCGTTCGGGACATGACTGAGCCAAGCCAGAATCGTTTCCACCGTGCAGTTACAGCGTGAGCAATTAAGTGAATTGTATGTTGTCTTTCCTATCCCCTATGAAACATTGTTAGTCCCCTGTCTAAAGAGTAACTGTAAATCACTTTGATCCCACTTGTGGGGAAAGTGATTAATAAATTGAAAGCATTAAAGCATTAAAATCCCTGAATGCTTAAATTTCTCAGGGTGTTTTTTAAACTCAGTAACCATTAACTATATACACAACTATATACATATACATAATCAGTCAGTCCTAAAAGAAATCAACCCTGACTGTTCCCTGATCATGAAACTGAAGCTCAAATACTTTGGCCACCAAATGAGAAGGGAGCACTCCCTGGAGAAGACCCTGATGCTGGGAAAGATTGAAGGTCAAAGAAGCCGGGGTCGGCAAAGGATGAGATGGTTAGACAGTGTCATAGATGCAACGAACATGAAATTGAGCAAACCTCAGAGGACGGCGGAAGACAGGAAGGCCTAGCGGGAGCTGGTCCATGGGGTCGCGAAGAGTCGGACTCAACTGTGCGACTGAACAACAACAAATATACATAACCTGCACTAACCCAGCAAATGCTAGTTAAGGATAAACCAGTCTCATTGAGATCAGGCCTCTTCAATGAATGAACTTCCCAACCAAGAGTAATCTGAAGCAGGCAGGAAAAGTCCCTCCCCACAAAACCAATTTGTGCAAAGACCCTAACAATTTCTGCTTGGCCCTAATGTGACTGTCTAATTGCATATTGTTGCTAAAATGTTATAAATCTAAACTAGGGATGGGCACAAACCATGAACTGATATGAACTGGAAGGTTGGTTCATGAACTGAACCAATTCGTATCAGTTCGTTACCCTGCTTTTCATGGGAAGCAGAAAGCAGGGGTTTAAATGGCTCAGAGCCATTAAAACTTTTGTTTTCTGCTCTTCACAAACCACCATGAACTGTCTTAAAGTTCATGGAGGTTTGTGTCAGTTCTTCAGTTCATAAACTTCAGCTCATGAACCATGAACCTGCCAAAATTCATCACAAACTTTCATTCATGAGCCAGTTCATGTCCATCCCTAGTCTAAACCCATATTGCCACTAGAAAGGGTGGAGTGGTAGTGGATAGGGCAGTTTCATAAGAAAAGCCTGTGGAAAGGGGTGGGTTTTCCTTAATTAGGCAACAGTAACAGCCCTCTGATTTGAGGTTTGCAGCCAGCCAGTTTCCCCACCTTTTCAGTGGGGCTTGTCTTACCATTTCTTTCCAGGAAATATTTCTGAATATTTTAAAAAATGAATTTGTCTTATCTCTAATGGAAAGCAAATCAAATGGTTTATGAAAAGTAATTTGAATGTAAGACCAATTTATGTGATGGTGTCAGTCATAGTGTACAGAACAAGGGTCCCTGACATGGTGCCTGTGGGCAACATGGTGCTCACTGTTACCTTTCTTGGCACCTGTCAAGCATGTGCAGAACGTGGGGGGGAGGTCCAGGTGGGGTTCTTGCCCAGCAGGACTTCTGATTGGCTGTGCAGATTAAAATCTCTCACACTTTTTTCGATTGTATTTTTTAAAAGTATTACTCTTATTCCCTGTGTGTGGATTTGCCTCCTGCAATGACCATTTTGTGGTTGGTTCTGTGTCCCTTGACAACAGTTTTGAGGTTGTACCCACCACTGTGTGACAGAATTCCAAAGTTGCCCATAAATTCAAAGAAAGGTTGGGGACTTCTAACAAAGGAACTTGCTTGACCAAAAACAATACAGCAGCAACACAGGTTCTGACTCTTCCATCCTTATGTCCAGCTGCTCTCTCTATGTGCCTCTCTCCTCTCCCATCTGATGTAGGCCCAGCATTAAAGCATTATTATTGCACACACACACAGATTTTGTAATGTTTCTATTTTTATGCTGTTTTTGAATGAGGTGCCAACTCTATTTTCTGGCTTCCCTCCTATAATGTGGAGGCCAAAGAAGTTGCCATATTAAACATGTAGTCTGATCATATCAATGCTTACTCTAAACTAAGTTCCACCAGAATCAACAAGGTTTACTCTCAGAAGTATATATAAGAATGCAGTCTTACTTAAATTTTTTGAAGGCACAGGCTCTTTGTCACTGATAACGACAAGGAAATGAAAATCCATTGGATTCTGAGACTGCAGTATCCTCCGATTTTGTAGATAATAAATAAATGTCACCATTAAATTAATGTAAGAAAGGTAATGCCACTGCCAAATGCTGTAAAGGTAACTGTCTTTAAAAAAAGAATCATCTTCATCACAGTGTATCAGTTACTCATTAAAATGTTATAAGATTACATATTGCATCCTTTGGATAACACCTTTCACATATTATTTTAGTAATTCTACCAATTAGAAATGGTGTTTATAAAAGAAAATTTATTTATTTATTTATTCAATTAATACCCCATCCTCCCTGCAAAAGCAGGCTGAGGGCAGCTTACATAAAAGGTTAAAACACATAAATTGACAATTATAAAAAATAATAAAACAATCCACACTATCATAAAGTGCTACTAACAGTAAATCTAATAATAATAGTGGTGCATAGAGATGGTGGAATCAATCATAATAAAATATTCAAATGGGATACAGTCTGTATTGATGGTCAGCTCATTTTGATATCTTTATTTATGCAGCAGGCACAGGCTGTTGGTGATAGTACCAGGGGAACAGAACCCTATCACAGTTTAGTTATTTGATGAGGCTCCTTGATTGAAGTCCTGATGAAAGAGCTCCACCTTGCAGGCCCTGTGGAACTGTAAAAGGTCCTGCAGGGCCCTGATCTCTTCTGGGAGCTCATTACACCAGTGCAGAGCCACCACTGAGAAGACCCTGGCCCTAGTTCTGGACAGCCTGGTGTCTTTGGGACCCAGGAGGGCCAGTTGATTTTGGGACCCTGAGCCCAGTGCTCTCTGGGGAAATGTTTGGGGAAAGGCAATTCCTCAGGTATGTGGGCCTCTGACCTAAAAGGGCTTTAAAGGTGAGAACTAGCACCTTGAAATGAATTCGGTATGCTATCGGCAGCCAGTGCAATGCCTTCAGCACAGGTTGGATGTGCTCCCGCATAGGGGGGGCCCATCAAGAGCCCGGCTGCTACATTTTGCACCAGCGGCAGCTTCCAGATTTGCAACAAGGGCACCACTATGTAGAGAGTGTTACAGTAGTCCAGTCTCAAGGTGACCATCACATGGATCACTGTTGTCAAGTTGTTGTGGTCAAGGAAGGGTGTGCTGCCCCAAAGGGAACTAGCTGCCTAATCAGCTGAAGAGATGGAAGGCTGACTTGGCAGTGGCTGCTACCTAAGCCTCCATTGTTAAGGAGGTATCCAAGAGCACTCCCAGACTCCTAACCTCCAATGCTGGCACCAACAGCACGCCACTGAAGGTCTGGAGTGGGATCCCTGCCCTTGGACTGCCCCGGCTCAGGCACAGGACCTCCGTCTTCATCAGATTCAATTTCAGTCAGCTCAGTCTAATCCATCCAGCCTTGGCTTGTAATGCCAGGTCCAGATCTTCTGATTTAGTTAGACTGGCTGCCCAACAGCAGATAGAGCTGGGTGTCATTTGCATACTGGTGACATCCCAGCCCATGCCTCCGGGCAATCTGGGCAAGGGGGTGCATATAGATGCTGAATAGCATTGGGGAAAGCACCCCCCCTTGAGGCACTCCACAAATCAGTGTGTGCCTTTGGGATAGCTGTTCCCCTCATGCCATCCTTTGACCTCGACCCTGAAGGAAGGAGGCAAGCCATTGCAAGGCAGACCCCTGGACTCCAGTGTTGGCAAGGTGGTGGATCAGTAACTGATGGTCAACCTTCTTGAATGCTGCCAACAGGTCTAGTGACAATAGCACTGATGATCCACCCCGACCCAGATGCCTCTGGAGGCCATCCGTGAGGGTGACCAGTGCCGTCTCTGTCCCATGGCCTGGCCAAAACCTGGACTGGAAGGGATCTAATATGGAAGTGTCATCCAAAATGCTCTGTAACTGAGTTGCCATGGCCCTCTCAATTATTTTGCCCAAATAGGGCAGATTGGGAACCGGCCGGTAATTTGGCAATTTGTCTGGATCAGAGGATGGTTTTTTCAGGAGAGGACAAACCACCACTTCCTTAAGTGCCCCAGGGAACCATCCCTCTGAGAGGGACATTGATAATCTCCCTTAGGGCACCTCGAAACCCATCGTGACCAGCTTTAATTAGCCACAATGTACATGGGTCAAGGCTGCACATGGTGGGGCATACAGTTGAGAGCAATTTGTCAGCTTCCTCTAGGCTAAGCAGACTGAAATAATCCATAACCTGACTAGAAGACGTGCATGGAGCCACAAATTCACTCACTGTCTCAAATGGTTTCTCTGTCCACACACAAACACGCACAGAGGTTGAAACATCTATATATCTAATAGCCAAGTTGCCCCATGGTGTGCGGATACTTATTTCCGCACATCGGGGGCACCTGGAGGGGAGGGAGAGTTGCCCCCAGGTGTGCACAAAAATCTAAAAATGTGATAAAAGTATCGGGGGGATACTTAAAGCCCCCAAAAGTGACAGAACGTCCCCTGCACATGCGCAGGGGATGCTCTGCAAACTCCCTGAACACCCCCGCCACCGCCACTTGGGAGCCGGGGGCCCCACGAGGCCCGGGCTGCTAACAGCCACTCGGCCCTCGCTTGGGAGCCGGGCGGGGGGGAGAGCGAAGCCCGGGTGGCTAACAGCCGCTCAGCCCTTGCTTTGGAGCTGGGCGGGGGGGGGAACAGCGAGGCCCGGGCAGCTAACAGCCGCTCGGCCCTCACTTCGGAGCCGGATGGGGGAATGGGAAACAGCAAGGCCCGGGCGGCTAATAGCCGCTCGGCCCTCGCTTCGGAGCCGAAGCTTGGAGCTTCCCCCCCCCCGTGAGTATCGCGGGTCCCGCCCCTTGTACTGCTATATTTATGCCATACAGAATACTTAATTTCCTGTTAGCTTCCTCATTTCTTAATCAATTTAAGTTAAAATATTGAATAAGGATAGCTATTTTTAAACTGCTCAAAATAGTAACATACTTCTGGGCTACAAATATTGCATGGAGTACAGTAAGAACATGTGACATTGCTTTACACTGAACCAAATCATTGGTCTATGTAACTCAGTATTGTATACTCTGACTGGCAGTGGCTCTCATGCAGATACAGGTCTTTCCTAGCACCTGAGATTCGGCTGAAGATGCCAGAGAGTGAATCTGGGATCTTCGGCATGCAAAACATGTACCCTACCACTGAGTCACGGTTGCCTTCTCCAAAGTAAAATAAAGGCCCCGGTCACATGGGTCAGATAATGCGGGGGTGAGGCGTGGCTGTTTGCCCCAGGGCAAAATAAAGTGTGTTAGCTCGATCACATGGTCTCCCGAGTATTCGTGCTGTGGCAGGAAGCTCGTGATCACACGGCGATGCTGGAGCTGGCAAAGAAGCCGTGTGGCAAGCAATGTTCCCTCTAAGCTGCGGAGTCTTGTGAGCAAAAATTCTACTTTGTGAGCTCCTGGCATTAAAGTTGTGAGCGAGCCATTTGGCTGCTGCATAAATCAGTTTGCTCTGGAGCCATCCTTTCTGAGCTAAGACAAAAATGTGTGAGCTGGAGGCTAAAAAACTGTGAGCTAGCTCACACTAACTCAACTTAGAGGGAACACTGGTGGGAAGCGTTCTGTGTGTGTGCGCATGCGCAGTTCCACGGAGCAGCACTGCTTCCAGTTTAGTGTTTGTGCGCATACGCTTAGAGAAACCATCTGGTTTGCAATGGGACTCAGACGGGCGCGGAAGCCATGGGATACTAGCGCTCCCACGATCAGACGCCTTCCCCTGCCGTGCGTTTTCCGGATACTACTGCACTTTCTGAGGTTTTTTTTACTGCACGCCTTTGGCGGGATGCTACGGGTTGGCTACAGGTGCGCTACGCTTCCCAGATGTTGCAGTGTGATCGCAAACCGAAAATCCGCCTACCATTCGTGCCTTTAGCGTGGCAAATTCTCTGTATGAACGGGGCCAAAGATAGTTTAAGCAACAAATGTGGTTTCATGAGTGTTCCCATAATAAATTAGAATAGTTATCATTTGGAAGTGAAAATATAAAAGTTCACTGTGATACCAATTAGTGTATAACAGAATAGGTCCACATGTGTTGTGTGAAACCTCTGTGATCAGCTGTCCCCAACATTTAACACTAATCAAGAAACCCCAATTTGAATTGTACTCACAGCTCTTGGGCAGGAGCATACCTTTTCCTTCAGCACAGACAATTTCCCCAACAAATATTATACACAGAACAAGCTTTTAGAAGCCATAATATAGAAATTAAAAAATCAGGGTTGTTTTGCTTACTGGAACTAATAGCAGCATAGATTACTTCTGTCAGAGTACAAGGGTAAAGAGAGTCAACCCTCCTTGTCTCCAGGTCCACAGCCCCAGTCCAAATTGCCCCACTCCCATGGCTATTCTTGAATATTAAATCAAATATCAAGGGATCTAATCAGCGGCCCAATTCCACAAGGGCAAGATGCATATGCGAGGCATGTTCTATACCTAGGACACCTTGCTAGATGCAGTTCACATTTAACAAACTGTAGACTCATATATTCATTCAAAAAACAAACAAATTTATGGTGCTGTCAGTTTGAACAGTGCCAATCCTCGCTTTGGGAACTGAAGAGAATGAATTTAATCTTCTCTTCACCAACAATGATCCCCAACAGACAATTACTATTGCAGCACAGAAAACCTTGCATGTGCAATCTGTGAATTGAGACCAATGAGCAGATATTTCAGAATCAACCATTCATGTCTCCTGGAATTAAAACAACTTTTCAAGTATCTCTTTCCCTTTCTCCCATGCTCAGCGTGCTCAAAATAGCCACTCGCTTTTTCCTGTGGAACCAGTTGTCTCACTACAACTGTAATAAAGGAAGCCACAGTGTTTCGACTAAAAATGATTTTTTTTCTCACTATAATCCCTCCTTAACAAAATAACTATTATGACAAAACATGAATTACATGCCCTACTAAATTTAATATGGATTGAAACCTTGTGCATGGTTTCTGTGACTCATTTAATGAAGACCATCACCAAAGGAAGAGAGTGAGAGAGCGAGAGATCACAGTGATGTGAGTGACAATACTGGAATGCTGTTCCCTTAGCATTTCATGGAAGGCAACCCATTTGTGGTGATGAGAAGTGCCTTAAGGTGAATGAGTCACCAGCCCCCTCATCATGCGGAGCCATCTGCACCTGTGTATTACAGAGAGGTGTGGGGAAAGAATCTATTTACTGCAAAAGTTGCAGGTGCTCTTGCCTTCTTGGTGACTTTAAATGAAGGAGTCACTTTGATGAACCTTATTCCAACCCTATAATTTGCATGCTGTCTATTCTCATAAAGAGCCAGCTTGGTATATTATTATTATTATTAGTGGTTGATAGCAGCAGACTCTGATCTGGAGAACCAGATTTGATTCCCCACTCCTCCACATGAAGTCAGCTGGCTGACCTTGGGTCAGTCACAGTTCTCTCAGAGCTTTCTCAGCCCCACCTACTTCACAGGGTTTCTGTTGTGGGGAGAGGAAGGGAAAGCAATTGTAAGCCATGCCAAGACTCCTTCACATAGTGAACAGCAGGGTATAAAACCAACTTCCTCCTGCTCTTCCTCCTCCTTCTTCATAGTTAGTGGGTGGAACGGAGATAGTACAGCTAGTGAAGGCAGCAAGCCAGGCAAGGGCCCCAGGGAAAGACCCTTCCTGGCACTGGCTTTTCTGTGTACATAGTTGAACAGGCTGAAGCATGGTTCCATCCCCTTGGTCTTATATTTGAAAATCAAAATTACTAATTGAGTGCATTTCATCTCCATATCTTCTGTGACCATGCCTGCTGTGACGGACTACATTTAAAATGCTGTTTTCCTAATGCAGCAAAATCAGAGAAAGGAGGGGAATAGTTAACTCTGCTCTAGAATGTTGAGCTTGAGTGACAGGCCTTTTCTCTGACTGGCCAGCACCAGGGTAATATAGAATCAGCTGTGTGCTGAGGGGAGAGTGAATTTGTCTTGAGTTCAGCCACAGTTACTCTTCAGTAAAGTAAAAGTTCAGCTACAGAAATGGATGTCTGAAGAGTCTGTCTAAAAGTCTGTCAGACAGGTTCACCTTTTGAATAAAGGGAGAGACTCCTGGTCATAGCTGTGTTAAACATAAGCGGGGGTGGGGGGATTCCATCTAAGAATTCAGAGTCTCGTGTCAGATAAAACTGAAGTACATTTTCCCACAGATGCCAAGAACTGGGTTTTGAGGTTTTGGCAAAGAGTGACTGGGTAGCAGGCTGAAGCTCCCAATCAGACCAAAAGGAATTGGATTATATTTCCAGGGAAGAAATATAAATACTGTCCAGTTATACAGGGGATTGGCATTGAGGCAGTCCCTGGTCTATTGTGAAATCTCCCTTATAAATAAAAGCCAAATGGTGGTGGCACTTCTCTAGAACATTCCACATGCTCCAAAATCAGTTCGCTTTCTGATCTGTCATTCAGAGGGTCTCCCTATCCACTGGCTGCTTTGCCTGAGTCTTGCCTCCAACATTCTAAACATTTTGCTGTTTCTCTCCCCCCCATAGCCAGTCAGAACACAGAGGTTATTTGCATATGCAGCCTCATTGGCCTCTGCCTCGGAACAGAGGTTGTTTGCATATGTGACTTGATTGGCTTTTGCCTCTAACATTCTAAACAGTTTTGCTGTTCTGAGGTAAAATGTGTCCAATCTCCAGGTGAGGGCTGGAGATCACTCAGAATTACAACTGCTTTCCAGATGGCAGAGATCAGTTCCCCTGGAGAAAATGGTGGGCTCTGTATCCTTATATGCTGCTGAGGTGGCCCCCATATGACAGCCAATGTGACGTAGCAGTCAGGGCTTCAGAGCACGAGAGAGGCTAAAGGTGTGCGGGGGGGGGAAAGCTGAAGAGTGAGGGGGAAATAAAGGTAGGTTGATGATTGGCTGGGAAGGAGATAGTGTTCCCAACTCCAGGTGGGAAATTCCTGGAGAGGTGAGGGATGGCATCTAGAGAGGGTGTGGTTTCAGGAGGCGTGGGACCTCGGACAGGTACAAAGCCATAGACTCCACCCTCCAAACCAACTATTCCCTTCTGGGGAACCATCCAGGATGGAGCCTGGAGAGGTTGAGGTTTCAGGAGGCGTGGGACCTCAGACAGATACAAAGCCATAGACTCCACCCTCCAAACCAACTATTCCCTTCTGGGGAACCATTGTTGCCAATCTCCAGGCGAGGGCTGGAGATCACTCAAAATTACAACTGTTCTTTAGGTAGCAGAGATCAGTTCCTCTGGAGAAAATGGTGGACTCAGTGTCATTATACCCTGCTGAGGTCGCCACAGCAAATTGACACTGAGTGTCCAAGGCCGAGGCACCCACCTAGAGCCTCTTTCTAGAGGCCATTGTATTTATTTCCACAACAGACCTTTTTCCTAGTGGTTATAGACTACTCAGGGAAAAGAAGACACTATGGCCGAATCTGCATCTAGTATTTGCTCTGCTGTCTTACCAAACCCACACTGGAACAGAAATTCTCATCTACATTGCATGCTACTTTCACTTTGATTGATTGTCGAATTTTATAGCAGCATCCAGACTGCATGCTGTTTTCACTTTGTTTGATCTCTGGTTTTAAGTTATGTGTTCACCCAGATAGATGACACACCAATGCAGGCATGTCTGTACTGCATGGTCCAGTTGTCGGTGGCGGTAGCAGCACACAAGGAAATTAGGTCCTTTGTAGTAAACCCCTTGGTGAAATTCCCAATGGTGCTGGGCAGCCCATGGTTACAAGCCCATGATCCGTACGTGCAATGAAGTTCTGAGACCCTCACTTTTTTAGACACACAGTGTAAAGAACACCTGTGGCTACCCAAATGGGGGAGGAGCCCCATCCTGTGGCTGAAAGAGTTTGCCTGTCACAGGAGGAGCTGAATCTCATCCACAGAAAATATAGATACTTGGCTAGAGTGTTTGAAGAAGGGGAAGCCGATGAGCTGCCTCCCCACCATAAGACTGATTGTGCCATTGAAATATTGCCGGGTCACAAAATGCCCAAAGGGAAACTTTACGCCATGAGCCCCGCGGAGGAGGAGAAGGAGGAGTTGTGGAGATCCATTGAAAAAAAGTGGCAAGGGGCTTCATCAGGCCTACCACCTCCTTGTTTGCAGCTGAAGGAGGATGGGGAGCTGAGACTGTGTACCAATTATAGAGGTTTGAACACGGTATCTATGTCCAATGCTTACCCCTTCCCACTCATCAAAGACTTGTTGGCTGAGGCATCCCAGGCCTAGTTGCCTGGCCTAGTTCTTGTTTCTGGCTTGGTTCTTTTTTCTGTTCTGGGCATCTCCAGCTGGAATTGGAAAGCTAATGGCACTAGCTTTTTGGTTTCTGTGAGAATGCGGATGGATGTGAGGGTATTTTTCTACTGATTCTCCTTTCATTGTGTTTTCAATGTGGTCTAGTGGGGGGGGGGGCTGGCTTGTACCAAACTGGCTTAGAAGGACAGGGTTTAGAAGCACAAGCCAGTGAGGAGGTGGCGTAGACTCCTAATGTTTGGAAGAGAAAATAATAGATTGCATTACTTGTTCTCACAATTAAAAAAAAAGAAATTAGCAATTTCAAATTTTATTTTTCCCCCATTCTTTCTAAAATGCATCTATGTTTGAAAATTGGTGGGCACACGGAGGTTTGAAAATTGGGGGGGGCACGGGGGGGGGGAGAAGGTAGCCTCACCTAGTGTGCAAAAACAACAACAACACCTGGCACTGGCCCTGCAGGTTGTCACACCAAAAGTGGACCCTGTGGTTGGCCAAATCATCACCCCTTAGTAGGGTTGCCAAAAACCCTGGTATGGCAGGGGTCCCCCACTTTTTGGGGGCTTCTATCCACCACCGGCCAGCTGGCCACCGGGGGAAGCCTTGCTCCCAAGTCCCAACACCCGTAGTCACCCCTCTCCCTTTTCTCTTGAGAGAGAGGAGGGAGAGGGGTGCATGGGGGGGGGGGAAATGCCAGATCCTTTAAGTGCAGGAAGCTGGTGTTTCCCGGAGAGGAAGGAGAGGAACTTGGGGGGTCACCAGCTCCTTTAAGTCAGGGCCGATTTCCCACAAGCTGCTCTTCCCTTTGCCCCATTGTACGTGTCAATTTCACACTAAGTGATGCGCGGCTGCATTTTGCCCCACAGCTTCACTCAATTTTTCCCACCTTTATTCAATCCTGTTTTTTGAATGTAGACCCCAAATCCTAACACACCTGCAGCATAGGAGGTGACCTGAAGCTCAATTTCGAGCCTCAGATCCTCCCTCCAAAAAGACACTTCAGCTCTGCCTTTAAAAAAAGAGCAATTGATATACAGCATTATAAAGCAACAACAATCTGTCTACTAGTTCCTCTGAATTACCTGGGTTTCATTTTTTTAGGTAAGTCTGTATCCCTTTTAATTGCAGAGTCCTTAGCCTTATATCTCTGTAATAAATGGGATAGAGACTTTTTAAAATGAAAGCTGTGAATTCAGAAAAACTAGTATATTGCTGCAATAGTCTGTTATAATATTATTATACCACAGTGATATGTGATTCCCCATTGTTTCAATAAAGCACTCTGGTGGGGGGGGGAGGCTTGCAGCCTTGGGAGGCTGAGGCAAGGAAAGTGTGGAGAAAACTGCATTGTGGATGGTCTATTCACAGTGGCAGTAAAAACTACACATGGAATCATTGTCGTGTGGAAGTAGCCCCAAACACTCTTGACTCGCCCACTGGAAAATTCCAGTTCTGATGCTTTTTTCTGTTTCTGTATTTTAGATGTAGAAAAGGTTACCTCTATTTAAATGTCTATTCAGATGGAAATATTATCACTGACCTCAGTCCAGAAAATGAATCACAGTATTCTGAACTGTGAGGGGAATGATTAGAGGAGCCTCAACCAAAGACGGAGGGCCCCACCACATTTTTCATGCAAAAGAAGCAATTAAATAGTTGTATAAAAAACAAGGAATTCTATCCAAGCCCATGGCTGTAGAGTACTTAGAGTAATGATTAATCAGTCCATGATATCTAATAGCTCCTGCAGCTGTCCCTAAAGGATTGCAGCACTAAGTGTTCAGGAAAACTCATTTCTCTTTCCAAATTGCTTTTATAAGCAATTAGAATAAGAATGAAGGACTGATTTTTGGGTGCTGCTTGTTATATCACTGCCAGCAATGCAGACAAAGCCTAAAGCATGACTATCCTTTGTATTATTACAGATGGAGCCATGTAGACTAGGTTATATGTTCAGTGCCATGCTTTGGCCTGGACGTTTAATGTTCTAGAATAGGGGCCAAATGGAAGTGACGTGAGGAGACTGGTGACCATATCTTCCCAGAATTTAAAAAGGCTAACAGGCAGCTGCTATGCAGGGTCCTATTTCAGATTAGGCCACTGCACAGAGGGAGAAAAGGTTTATCCCTTCCACCCACACCTGGTGGTGTGGGTCAAAACAGATCCCACCCATGCAAAGTTCATGGTCTTAGCCATGAAGAGCAGAAAGTGAGGTTACCTATCAGTTTTCCTTTCCTCGGCTAGCAACAGTGCAGACCAAGGTTGATTAGTGCAATCATTTAGGGTGAAACACCTTCTGCTCTGGATGAATTGTGGCCCTACATGACTTCTATTATCCATCAAAAATGTTGGGAAGATCTGATCACAGATCTCCCTTGGTCATGTCTGTTTTGGCACTGATTATCCAACTAGTAATCCTAAGCAGTGCTTCACAGTGCTAAACACATTGGTTTAGAAGGAGGGAACTCTGCTTAGGTAACTCTGCTTAGGATTGCACTGATAGGTTCTCACTTACTGCAAGCCCAGATGTTTACTAACTGCGTACCGAGTTTGACAGATTACTTGGAACATTAATTGAACCTTTAGAACGATGAAAAGGAAGCTTTGAATTGGTTATCTATGCACTTCATTAGTATAAGGCATCTAGTATTTCCCTCCTTGACTCAGGCTTTGCTAGCTCGTGATGTCCCACTGATTTAATTTAGAACTGGACTCAGTAAATGAAGCTATAGTTTCCAAAACACTTGAAAATAGTTTGGTTTCTTGAATCAGTTTCTGAGCTTCATACACTCCTGTTGAAAGCATCAGTGATGAGATGAGATCTCAACCCCTCCCTCAATTGCCTGTGAACCTCAAGGTCCATACTTGTTTCACCAGCTCCTTTCCACCTATGTCGCCTCGTGGAGGTGGCCCCAGGAGCAGCAGCAGAAGAAGAAGACACTTAATTCCTGGTATGCACTGGAATGATGGTGTTGCAGGCACCAGGAATCCACCTGTAGGGGAAAGGCAGATTATAAATGGTCATGTAAATACATTTTTGAAATCATGGCTGCATGTTAGCTTCCCAGTCACTTGATGCCCATACAAAGCACTCAGTCTCTTTGGAAAACAGCCTTTCCTAGAGGCTGTGGGTTGTATCTGTTCTATTAGTTTATCAGACAGAGACGTACCGAATTCTTTCTCACCTTGCCCATTTCATCAGATCTGAGTCTTGTATCCTGAATACAGGGCAGAGTTATCTATTGCCTCTCTCTAGCTGCAATCACACACATCTTTAGATTGACATAACTGTGAATGCCTGATGGATCTAAAGGGAATGATCAGACAGCATCATTCTTTATATGACACCTAATGCTCAAGAGGGTCTTCTTTATTTTTAAAGGAGGATAATTATAAATGTATGTGGGCAAAATATATAGATAACAAGCTGGAGAGAATTGGTCTTGCCCCTACAGTGCTTAACAATATAAACTATCAAGAAGCACTAAATTTTATTAGATTGAGGGTGACAAACATTGACCGACTCAGCACTTCAAGTTCATGCTAGGCGAGTATGCTCCAACTCTGCCTTAGGGACCGTGCCACCTAAGAAAATTCCCTCATATATGAGCTTCCTTACATCCCCTAGATTTAGATACGTCTTCACACTTGCTAGGTTGAATGTTTTTCCAACTGCAGAGCTAAGTGGCCATTTTGCTAAAAAACAGTATTTAATTAGATTTTGCGATTGTGGATCAGGTGCAATAGAGACCTTAGATCATCTTATGTTATTTTGCCACCAGTGGATTGGCCCCAGATCTTGTTGCATTACTCCTATTTTACATAGACATCACCTCCCTATGGAACCTTGGGTGATAACCATACTCCTAGCAGATGAGGACCCTGAAATGACTCACTTGGTGGCAAAATATCTATTGATAGTATTTTTTAAAAAAAAATATTTATTTCCAATTTATACCCCGCCTTGCTGGTAAAAACTGGCTCAAGGTGGCTTATATAAGTTAAAATACAATAAAATCAATAAATACCATAAAATTCATAATAAACAATTGCATAAAGTGCTAGTACAAACAGTGCAAACAAATGGCGGTCGTTTCCTATGCATGATCCTTGGCCATGGCATGTTCGACTTACGATGGTACATTCATCAGTGATGGCTCCTAATCGAAGGCCTGGTGGAAGAGCTCCATTTTACAAACCCTGCGGAACTGTGAAAGGCCCTGCAGGGCCCTGATGTCCTCTGGGAGCTCATTCCACCAGTGTGGAGCTGCCACTGAAAAAGCCCTGGCTCTCATTATGGCCAGTCTGGCGTCTTTTGGGCCAGGGGGAGTCAGGTGATTTTGCGACCCTGACCTTTGTGTTCTCTGGGGCACATGTGAGGAAAGGCGGTCCCTCAGGTAGGCAGGCCCCTGACCACATAGGGCTTTAAAGGTCAAAACCAGCACTTTGAAATGAATCCGGTATGCTATTGACAGCCAGTGCAATGTCTTCAACACAAGCTGGATGTGACCTCATGTAGAGAGCCGCATCAGCAGCCTGGCTGCTGCATTTTGCACCAGCTGCAGCTTCCGGATTTGAGACAAGGGCAGCCCCATGTAGAGAGCATTGCAGTAGTCTAATCTCAAGGTGACCATAGCATGGATCACTGTTGCAGGTCATTGCGTTCAAGGAAGGGAACCAACTGCCTAATCAGCCACAGATGGTAAAAGGCTGACTTGGCAGTGGCTGCTACCTAGGCCTCCATTGTTAAGGAGGCATCCAGAAGCACTCCCAAACTTCTGACCCTTGGCATTGGCACCAAAGGGTGACCCATCAAAGGCCGGTAGAGGGATCCCTACTCCTGAGCCGCTCTGACTCAGGCATAGGACCTCCGTCTTCATTGGATTCAATTTCAATCAGCTCAGTCTAAGCCAGCCTGCCATGTCCTGAAGCACCCACTCCACGTCATCTGGGGTGGAGTCGGACTGACTGCCCAACAACAGATATACCTGTGTGTCATCTGCCTATTGATGGCACCCTGTGCCTCCGGGCAATCTGGGTGAGGGGGCGCATGTAGATGTTAAATAACATCGGGGATAACACCGCCCCTTGAGGGACCCTGCACACCAGTGGATGTCTGTTCCCCTACCACCACCCTCTTCCCCGACCTTGGAGAAAGGAGACGAGCCATTGTAAGGCAAGCCCCTGAATCACATTGTCGGCGAGGCGGTGGATCAGCAACTGATGATCGACCGTGTTGAACGCCACTGACAGGTCCAACAGCAAGAGTGCCGCCATACTGCCTCAATCCAGGTGCCTCCGGAGGTCATCCGTGAGGGCGACCAGGGCCATCTCCTAAATAGTAGGTCCAGAAATGCCACATATATGCTAT
>NW_015174354.1:179875-183281 GCF_001447785.1 Gekko japonicus
GAAATTATTATTATTATTATTATTATTATTATTATTATTATTATTATTATTATTATTATTAAAAATAAATAAATAAAATTAGTAACTGTGTGTGTGTAAAGGGGAGGGTCCATAGCTCTATTTTAGAGCATCTGCTTTACATTCTGAAACTCCCTAATTCAATTCCTTCCATCTCCAGTTAGGCTGAAATAGAAGGTGATGTGAGACACTGAATAGGTGCTTGGAGTCTGAGGTGACCTTGATGGATCATTGGTCTGATTCCCTCTGTGACAGATCCATGTGTACAAAGGAAGGGAGTTTATAAATTTTAAAAGTTGCCAGGAAACTCCTGTGCAGTTAATATAAAACAACATCTGTTAGCTGAAGCAGCCACTTTACCATTGGGCAGTCTAGGGCTGGGGTCCCACGAGCAGTTTTATGCAGCAGTATATCAGCTCTAAATAAGCTGCTTGAGTTTGGGATGCTTTGTGTCGATCACACAGCGGGCCTACAGTTGGTCGTTCACATTGGTAACGCACTGCAACCACAGACCCACACTGGGTTGGTTGTTTTTCCCCCTAAATCCCTCTGTGCGTGTGCAGAAGCAGACAAGTGTACACACACTCCTGGCTGCGTTCTATGGGGGCACTGAAGCACACATTGGAGTGGGGTTGGGAAAAAAGGATGTTCTAGAAACTAAGTGGAATTAACAACTGCTCATGCATTTCCATAATGCACTCGGGCGATCAGATGCCCGGAAACTCACCATGGAAGCACCTCGCTGAGATAGCCACCGGAATTTGCTGGTGGCTATTTAATCCATACGGGAGTCATTTTAGTGCAAGGTAGGGATGAGTGGGGCACGGGAGCCAAATGTATGTGTTCGATCATGCCCATATGATCCGGAGGGGAGGGGTGGCTATGTCAGGCTAAACTGCTCGTGTGATCACACACAAACATGACTATGGATGCAAGCCACTTGTGTTGCCTTGCCTTCTCTTGACTGCCAATCTCAAGCAGCCAGTTGGGTTGCTTATGTGGTAAGCATGCCCTGGCTGTATTTAATTTAAATTTCAGCTTCAGGGATGAGTCAATTGTACCATGAAGCAAGGGTAAGTTGACTGTCTCAGGTAATAGATGTTGGTTTATACTAATTGTTGCAGATAGACTGATCCCTGGAGCACGTTCCGCTGGAAAGTTCTCCTGCTTAATCTGTACAAGAGCACAGTTGTGTTCTTGCAGAGCTGCTCTTCATTTTAGTGAAGTTTCCCCATTGAAATGTCCAAGTTGGTGTGTCACATGTGAATAAAAGAGAGGATGATGCTATGCAGCTTTTCTAACTTGGCACTGAACATTTTCACTTTATCTGTGCATAAAGGCCTATTTGCTTTGCTACTGAGAGTACTTAGTCATTTAAGTGGGCTCAAAATATCATACATATGTAACCGTATATTTTAAATATATATATAAAATTAGGTTCTATTGAAAATTCAAATCCCCCACTAGTTGTAGGGAGTTAAGTTATGTTGATTAGCCTCAGAACAGCTATTTTCCTAATGGTTATCCAGCAACTGTACAAATAAACTGTAGTCTGGTGGTGAATGCCCAGGAGGTTAATTATATGGCCCAAATATCTGCCTATATGAGAAGCTACCAGATTCTTGTGTTTCCTCCAGTCATTGTGATTCTAGTTCCTCACTTAATTTCCAGCTCTTTTCCTAGTCTTTCTCCTTTTCAGATTTGCCACTTCCCACTATCCCTATGCCAGTATTCTAGGAGGATTTCCCCCCTCCCACCTGTGTTCCCCAGAGTTCTAGCCTTCAGTTGCAGTTTCTCTGTCATCCATTTGGCTTGTTGCTTGGTTTTTCTCTGGCCCCAGTCATGGAAAGGACATTTACAGGAACATACCATTTCTTATGATAACATTTCAGTTGGCTACACTAATTTGCATCAAAACATTGATTAGCTTGGGATTTAGTTCATTGAATTGGTTCTGCTGTCAACCAAAAGATTTTTTTCCAGTTTAGCCAAATGTTCTATTTAACTAAAGAAACTAGGACTGCTGAATCTAATTATAGCATTTGCACATTCAAATGAGTTCTAACCTGATGAATAAGAAGTACTATTAACATAAAACCCATGAGGAGATGTGTCCATTTATCCCTGGGCTATATAGGGTTCATTGGCATTACAGGCCTCATGAATAGGCACATTTAGAACTAGTCTACCACTTTTTGGGCACCTCTGAATGAAAAAATTATTATAAAAAAGCTGGAAAACTAAACTACTTTGAATATATTATAGCCATTGATTACATTTAGTGGTCATCATTATGTAAAAGCAAAATAAAGAAATTATTTTTTGTGATCGGGATGAGGACTTGCTGATTCAGCTCAAACTTGGCTCCCCAGTCAGTGCAGAGTCCTGATTTTTCACTGAGCAATGTTCATGGGCATCTTGAACCTGTTTGGCAAGTTACTTTCTGAATATTCCGGCAATACAGTACAGTGCTATCAGCAGCATTTCACACATGAATTCTCACACAACCCAATGGGAATCATGGTTTTCTCCCTACCACACACCTATCATTGCTTCATGCTGATCCACAGTCAATTGTGGAGTAAAGAAAACCAGTCAACCGGTTATTTATCAAGACGTCTTACTATTTTGTGTTCATCAATGTCTCTGTTATCAGTGTTATTTCATGTCTGTGTCTTTTTGCACAAGGAGGTGTAATTACCTCCTTGCCTGTCATTTAATTACCTGACCTAATCATCCATGACCCAGGGGGAGAATCGGCTTCACCTAATGCACAGATGCAAAGCCTTCTCCATCACAGATAAGGTGCACCTGTGAGTCTGGCAGCTGCTCAAACTGGATAGCAGAAAGGTGAGGTGGTCTGAAGTATGACCCACAAGCAATTGCAGATGCCGGGGACTGAACATGGGTTCTTCTGCATGCAGAGCAGATGTTTTAGCACCAAGTTTCAGCCCCTCCATAAAGAGGTAATGTTTGTGCGGTAGTGATGGGAAAGTGTAAATGCCAAATTCAAGCTTGTTTGCAAATACTGAATGCATCACAGGCTACATTGAAATCTGGCCTAATTTAAAATGATACCATCCCAGTTCCCCCCCCCCCTTCAACTTCAAGCAAAACTACATATTGAAGCACTTAAATTCCACTGAAATAAATGACATTAGGAACTTCTGGTTTTCTTTTGATGTAAAATGACCCTCCATAAAGTAGGTCAGTAATATTTCAATTTTATAGATGTTAAAATCCAATGCTATCTAATGCCAGTTGCCTGGCCAATGGCACCATGCCAGCCTGCACTGGCATATATGGTATACAGCTATAGGCTATTTTTGGGCCAGAACGCCCCAGAATGGTGTTCTGGCTGGCTTCTGAGCCTGCCCCGCCCGCCCCA
>NW_015174354.1:183772-184964 GCF_001447785.1 Gekko japonicus
CGCCCCACCCCTCCCTCTCCAAAAGTCCTGCTCCACTCCGCCAACTGAGGAAGAAGAAGCGGCAGCGGCAACAAGCACCAGAGCACGTGCTCATCCCGCGCCCACCCACTGCTGCTCCGCCGCGCCTCCCCACCAAAAGGGCTCCGGGCCGGTTCCTCAGACAAGGTAACTTAGCCAGTGCTGTCGGGGGAGGTGGGTGGGTGTAGGAAGGCCCTGGGCACCCTCCTTTTCCTCTGCAGCATGGCCTGGCAGTCCTCGAGGGCCTGCCATGGCTGGTGCTGGCGGGGAAGGCGGGCGGGGTGTGTGTGCATGCGAGGTGGGTGGGTGTGGGAAGGCCCTGGGCACCCTCCTTCTTCTTCGCAGCCCAGGCCAGGCTTGCTCATCAAAGCAGGCAAGGCCACCAGTCAGCGGGCCAGGACTAAGCGAGCCATGCACAGCCTGCCCGCATGGCAGCAAAGTCGCCGGCGTGCTCAGGCTACTTCTGAGCAGTGCCCTCCTGTACGGCTGCTGCTCTCCCATTAGGCGGCTCCCTCATCTTCCCTGGCGCTTGGCTTCTGCTCTCGCTGCCCTTATCCACCGGCCACTCCCAACTTAGGCTGGCTGTAGTGAAAGGTGCCGCAGCAACATGTCCCTTGGCACCCCAGGCTCAGGAGCAGCTCACCTTCCCTGCCACGGTGGCATCTCATCATCTCCTGCCCAGCCTCAGGCTATCCCCCGTGCGCCACCACCACATCCCCGCCAGAGATGGAGAGGTCTCACTGCTGAGCAGCTCTCTCCTGGCTGGGTGAGCTCTCTCTCAGCCGGCTGCCACCCTGTGCCAGCTACACGTGGGGTGGGGGGGCAGTTTAAACAGCGGCGGTGGCAGCTTTTCAGAAAGTGTCTCTGCTCCCAGGTTCCCTCCACCTGGCCACCTTCCCTGCCGTGAGCGAGCCTCTCTTTTCTTTCTCTCCCCCCCCCCCCGCGTCATGCTGCCGTTTCACGTCATTCCGTCCCTGTTTCTGGTAGGGCTCGCTTGGGTGACTGGACATTAGATGCTGGAATGTCTTTTGTCCCTTGTGATCTTTGGAGACTCATCTTGTAAATAGATTCTTTACAAAAACAGGCAGGAGGCCAATCCCTTGTAGGGTGACTTTGCTGTGCTGCCTGCCCTTAATTACACAGCAGGGCTCCTCGGGTGTAAGGTATGGACTGG
>NW_015174354.1:187707-202789 GCF_001447785.1 Gekko japonicus
TGAACCGATGGGACCAAGGAGAACCAAATGGACCCCTAAAAAAGCTCCAGAAGTTGGTGAGTCTCAGAGCCCTGAGCAAACTCAACCACGTCGCTGCACTGTTGCCCCGCCTTTCCATAAATCAGCATTGTGTATGGTAACTATATGCAACTTATATGTACCAGTCCATGGCTAATTTGGAGGGTGGACTCTGTGGAATTATACCACGCTGAGGTCCCTCCCCTCTCCAAACTGCCCTCTTTTTCCAGGCTCCACCCCCAAAATCACTAGGTATTTCCCAACCCAGAGCTGGCAACTGTGTCTGGGATCATAAATGCTGTAGATTTTTCCAATAATGACCACAAGTGAAATGATCTGTCTGATCTTTTATGTGCTTGGCAGCTTACTAAGCTGAAGTGTGTCCCAGTGTTTTTGGTTTAAGTGCCTTCTCATTCTCTCTCCCCTCCCCATTTCTTAAGCATCATGTTGAGGACTCTGATGCATCTTCAGTCTTCTGGGTTGTCCGTTGCTTGTGAATGTCACTGCTGGGAGACCACAGGATCTCTGAGTATTTATGAGGGAAATACTTTTCAAAACAGTGTATCTTGCTTGCTGCTCAGTTCATGTAATTAGGCTTTGAAAGACTGTTTTGGAAATGATCTGCTTAAAGGCTCTGATGTGGTGGAGAGGGTGTCCTATGCTTCTTATACTTGCTTCTAAAGGTTTTGAGTTACAGTTTGGTGTAGTGGTTAGGAGCATGGACTCTAATCTGGGAGAACTGGGTTTGATTTCCCCATTCCTCTACTTGCAGGTGCGGGTGTGACCTTGGGTCAATCACAAGTTCTTTCACAGCTGTTCTCTCAAGAGCAGTCCTTGAAAGAGCTCTCTCAGCCCCACCTACCTCACAGGGTGTCTGTTTTTAAATGGCAAGCTGATCTGCATGAACAAGATTGGGGGGGGGGACATTCAGATCAGAGTCCTTTTAAAATTCCTTTTGCTGTGTGCAGCCCAGAGAGAATATTGGCAAGAAATGTGCACTCTGTACATGTTCATGCTCTTCATTTTGCTGTTACTTAAAATGGTGTAGTACAGTTTCAAAGGGACAATTAACTGGAATGTGTAAAAGGAATGACAGGATTGCCCATTAGAAACAATGGGAGGGGCTTGAAGGCCCATTGGAGATAATGGGAGCCGGGAATGTCAATTGACTTGCATGGGCTCCACTGAAATACATTGCAGCACAAAAAAAGTTGCAAAGAAAAAGTGGAATGGTTTTTACATTAAGGTCTTTGGCCCAGATAGGCTACTGTGGAACTGGAATGACAGCCCCCAGAGTGGAAAGACAGTCCCTTCTGTGTTTCCCTTCTGTGTTTCTCAACAAATGTCATAAAGTTGTATGCTACGGGGGGTAGTGTGATGTGTGCTATTCGCTTTTTGGAGAGGGTCTGTCTAGTGTGATATAAAAAGTGCGGAATTGGAAACTTTTTTTAAAAAGTATTTTGTTTTTTTCAAAACCGTTTTGACAACAAACAAGGTAAACAGAATAAGAAGCAAAAGGTGGGTGTGGCTGGATGACCACACTTCTGGTAACATGGATGTGTGGCCTAATATGCTAATGAGTTTCTGCTGTTGGGTGTGGCCTATTATGCTAAAGAGTTTCTGCTGCTGGGTGTGGCCTATTATGCTAATGAGTTTCTGCTGTTGGGTGTGGCCTATTATGCTATTGAGTTCTTGCTGGGCTTTTTCTACAAAAAGAGGCCTGGCTAAATCTGCATGGAGCTTGAATTTAATGCACTGATTCCCATAGAAACTCTTCTTGGGCTGTCCTCATTGATGCCTTTTTCTAGAGTTCATCATTATTCCGGTGCATTCAGAATCAACATAGAAAGCAATGTACCACAGGTTCCTTCTTCTTTCCATGCTTCTCTTATTAGTTCAACATGTTCTTGTTTTGTCTCTGCCAAAAAGAAACCCATAGATTTTTCTGACCACTTGGAAATAGGTAATTGAATGAGTGAGTCCTGCTTGGTGGTTTTAATAGGATTGTCATAGGCTACTGATGGGAATGGTTCACTTCAGTTATCTGAAAAGCTTTTTCTATTTGAACAAAAGGTTGAAGATCATAAGCTTGAATAAACATCTTCTTTAACTTAATCATTTTACAATAATAGTCTTCTCGCTATTATTTCCCAGTAGTAAAAGCCTCAACGGGCTTTCTCAACTTTTCTGTCTACATTTTCCTGAACAGAATCCTTCTTCTTTGACATGTTTAAATACTTGAAGGTTGTATGGCAGCAGCAGCAGGGTTCACATATATTGATCTTAACATTTCCATCTTAGTTGTGAATAACATTCTCATCTTCTGCAAATAGCACATTCATCTGATTTCTCCCCATCAGCTTGATTAGTGGTTACTCGTAATGGTTTTACTTCTAGCACATGGATTTTTTTCTTTGCAGAGCATACTGACCTGTTCTTTTTCATTTGGTTAGCTTTCTGTAACACTTTTCATATGCCACTGTTAATTTATCTTTAGTTTCTAATATTCATCATTCTAAATGAATATTGTGAAAGCCATTTCTAATAAAGTATTCCTGAGGTTTACAGAATTTATTATTGGTGCTGGACCACCAGACCTGACACCAAATTGTCATTTAAAGTAACTTCTGAAGGAATTGGGGGGGGGGGTAATTTTCCTCCACAGACTCATCAGCAGCATTTCAAGGAAAGCCAGAAGAGTTTTGAAGAGCAAAAACTTTCCAAGATGGGTTCAATAGATACATATGTAACTGGGCACTGAAAGTAATTTGAGGTTTAGTTCTTTACTTCCAATGTGTTTGACAGATAGAGTACATGGCATCATTTCACTTCAGACTAGATACTTCAACTCTCATGCTATTGGTAGCTATTGTTATTTTAAGACCTAGGGTGCACTATGACTAGAGTTACCAAAAGAATCCATTAAGGTGCAGTGGTTAGAGTATTGTACTAGGATCTGGGAGTGACAGGGTTTTATCTGCTGTCTGGCATAGAAGCTTCCTAGGTAACTTTGGTCCAATCACACTCCCTCAGCCCAACCTACTTGTACATCACAGGGTTGTTGTAAGGATAAAATGGAGGAGGGGAGAACAATAGGGTGACAACTTCCTTTTTCAAATAGTGGAGGAAGCTACAAGAGGTTCAGCCATACTAGACTTAATATTAACCAACGGGGAAGACTTGGTAGATGGAGTGAAGGTGGTGGGGACCTTAGGGGGAAGTGACCGTGTCCTCCTTGAATTCCAGTTGCTGTGGGGGGTCAAGGAAGTTCGTAGCCAGACTTGTAGGTTAGGTTTTCGTAGGGCCAACTTCAACTAGCTCAGAGGCTTGATGGGAGTCATTCCTCGGGGGAGTGTGCTGGAAGGGAAAGGAGCGAGTGAAGGTGGGCTCTTCTCAAACATGAGCTCTTGTGAGCTCAAGCCCTCACTATTCCAGCAAGCTGGAAACATGGTAAGGGCTCCAAGAAACCTATGTGGATGAACCAAGAGCTTCAGAATAAGCTAAGGGAGAAAAGTGAAATGGAGGGAAATGGAGGGAAGGTCAGACCTCTAAAGAGGAGTATATGAGAGTTACTAGGTGCTGCTAGGGTTGCCAAGTCCATTTTAGCCCCCAGCAGGGGACTTTGGGGGGCATTCCCGGAGGGGGCAGAGCATCCCCGATTTGATGATGTCACATTGGGGATGTCCACCCTTCCCACCCACCTTCCCAATGGGTGTGCATGGAAACACCAGCTCCCTGCACTTAAAGGGGCCCCTTTAAGTGCAGGGAGCTAGAAGGCTTTGCACGCTTGAACCTTTGCTCTGTGGAGTGGTAGGATAGGGGTAGGATCCACATCAGTATGATAGTAAAAATCAGGAGAGGAATAGGATGAAGGGAAAAAACAGAGAAACAATAATGTGATGACAAGAAAGTACCTAAACAAAATGCACAAGAGGAAACCAGCAACCATTACTGACAACAGCTGCAGGCAGAATTGAGTCAGATGGTGAAATTGACATCTAAAGTCACAGCAAAACTAGACAAATGAAAAGAAACAACCCATGAAGTATACTAGGGCCCCGGTCACACAGGAGGATTTGCCCCACGAAACAGATGGGTTGAGAGCGGATTAAACCAGTGCGATCAGATGCCAACATCTGGCAAGCGTTGTGCACCTGCCCCCAACCCGTGTGATCACCGACGTGCCTGTATCCCGTGGTATGTGAGGCCCTGCCACACTGTGCATGCGCACAACTGCGCAGCTGCCTCACCTCACCTTTTGTCCCATTGCTTCCCCCTTGGCATGTGATTGTGGCCAGGAGCAAATGTGGCTCAGCTCGGGGGATCTGTCTGATCCTGATGCCACACTTCAGTTTGCTGCGCCTCTAAAAAGCTGCACTTCTGACGTGGCTTTTCCCGCTAGTGTGACCGGGGCCTAGCCTTATTAACTGCTGAATGATAGTAAAAGACAAAATCAAGTTTCCCAGACATCAGATTCCAAACAGGGCCCAGATTCAAAGGATCATCACTGACTCACAAGAGCTGGTGTGAAGCAAATTAAAAACACAAGTTACATAGGACAAGCCAAACAGCAAAAAAACAGATTTGGTAAGAGCAACGTATGACAACTAGCTATCATGACAAACAGGGGGGAAATGAGCTGGAGCTGCTGGGACTCATGGATAAAGTAACCTCTGGGAATGGGGATGGGGATGGAGCTGAAGCAGTTACCACACTACAGGTTGCAGAGTATAGAAGCCTTTCCCTCCTGAGCAAGTAAAAGCAGCTGAAAATGAACTATCATCACAAAATGACAGAATACTATTATTATTAGGCCAATGACTAGTAGCAATTGTAACAAATGTTCAGTTCGGGTTTGTAGAAAATAAGAATGGTGGAATTCAGAAACTTGAAGGAAATGTGTCAGGATATTTTCTGGCACACGTTAAAGCTCCAAAATCTGATTTAGAATTCTGTAGTAACTTGTGAGCTTCACTGAAGCAGGCTGAAGGTCTACCCTATCCACCATCTTGTTTCCAGCAAAGGTCTGCCAAATGTCTCTGGAAAACTCATTAACAGGCTCAAAAGTAATAGCCGTGTCCCCAGAGCTAGAGCACCTCTGACCACAGCTGACAGTGGTTGATGGACTTACCACTGTGAATACTTTTTGAGAGCCATCAAAGCTACTGGCCATCACTACCTCTTACAAAAGATGCCTTAGTTGTATTCACTGCAAAAAGATCAAGATCACGTGGCTGGTGAACACCATGAATGCTCAATGCCAGCCTCAGATTTGTTCATACTCTGACAAAAGTTACAGCAGGAAAAAAAAACTGACTAGTATCTCAAAGTTGATTAGTCTTAAACTAATGGATTTCTTTTTTCTCTGAAAGCATCAGAGAAATTTTAATCTTCTGCCTCTGGCTGCTTGCTGCTAAATAATCCAGCCAGACACGTTAGAATCCAGTGATATTTAAAGTGGAAAGGTCAATCTATTGATTTGGAAAATGAAGCTTTAACAATGGGATTCTTTGTCAGAGTGAAATTACCAACCTTGCCAGTTTCCTGATATATACTATGGGAATTATTCAGAGATTACACATATTACTCCCCAAGGTTTCACACATATACTAGAATAGATTATCTGTTGTTCTCTTATTCATTACAAAATGCTGTAATAGAGACTCAAATCGGTCCCTTTGTATGGACAGATCATGCTTTCATTGAAGGTATAATAAAGAACTTAGAAACCACACATAAACAGAGGCATTGGAAATTAAATAAAACCACTTTATTCAGTGAAAGGTATAGAGAAGAAATAAACAAAATAATTAAAGATTATTTTGAATTAAATGACAATGGAGAAACGGAGCTGCCAGTGGTGTGGGATGCCTTGAAGGCAGTTCTTAGAGGAAAATTCATTGCATTAATGACATACCAAAAAGAAAAGAAAAAGAACATAAGGTTAAAACTGTATTACAAACAATAGAAACATTAGAGAAAAAACATAAACACACTGGAAATAAGAAAATTTATAAAAAAAACTATTAAAAGAAAGGAAAATATTAGAAGCTATAGAAACAGAGGCTATTCAAAAAATATTTTATATATGAAACAAACTTTCTGGCACCCCCCCCCCCCCCCCCCCAAGACCCTTAAAATATTAGCCGGGAGAGTGAACAGGAAAAAGGGTTCAAGAAGATTTTTTTCTATTAAGGAAAGTATGAACATTCGGAAGACACATACACCTGAAATGGGACAATGCTTTGTTGACTTCTATAATAAGTTATATGATATATCAAACCCTTCTCCAGAACAAATAAGGGAGTACATACGGAATAATAAATTAGTGCAGTCTCTTTCAGCAGACCATAAACAGTATATGGACAAACTGATAACATTAAAAGAAACTAAAGATGCAATAAAACAATTAAAATTTAATACTGCCTCAGGCAATGATGGATATCAACCAGAATTTTATAAAATTTACAGCCCTATTCTGGCTGGGCCGTTAACTGAGGTTTGCAATTATATTTTAACTAAAGGTAGGGTGCCATTAACTTGGAGTGAGGCTAATATAGTGACAATACCTAAAGAAGATAAAGATCCAGAGTACCCGGCCTCGTATAGGCCAATTGCTCTGTTAAATTGCGACGCTAAAATCTTCTCTAAAATTATGGCAAATAGGCTTCAAACTATCATAGCGAGATATATTAAGGTTGACCAAACAGGATTCATACCACAAAGATCCATGATGGATAATATAAGACGCACTTTAAATATAATCAGCTATTGTGAGAAAAAGAAACTAGAAAGTCTAATTTTAACTGTTGATTTGGAAAAAGCATTTGATAGTGTAGAGATCCCATATTTGCTGCAATTATTATCTCTAATGAATTTTGGACCAAATTTTCAGAATGCAATTAAGATGATTTATGTGCATCCGACGGCAAGAATTCAAATTAATGGTTATTCAACAGAAAAGATATATTTGAAAAGGTGCACGCGTCAATGCTGCCCTATGTCACCACTTTTATTTGCCCTGGCTATTAAGCCATTGGCAGAAGCTATACGAATTTCATCTGATATAACAGGTATTAGTATTAATGGAATATCTCACACGGTTAGCCTGTACGCAGACGACTTGGTGATTTACTTTTCTAATCCAGAAAATTCCTTAAGGAAACTGCAGGAGATCTTTAAAGACAGCAACCAGATATCAGAACTTAAAGTAAATTTGCATAAATCAAATATAATACCAATTTGGATATCATCAAAGCTTAAAGATACACTGCAGGAAAGCTTTCCTTATGTCTGGAAAGAATCTGAATGGAGGTATCTAGGAGTTAAAATTCCTAAGAACTTAAAAGACTTATTTAAGTGTAATTTTGTACCCTTGTTTCAAGATGTTAAACAGCAATTAAAATGCTGGAGCAGACTCCTGGGCAGATAGATTAAACTTAAAAGCTCTTATTCATTAGCTACCCCTTCCCATAATAATCTATCTTTGTTTTACCTCTCGTTACTATTATATCCGTCATCTAATTAAGAAGCTATCCATTCTGCGACGATCTTACTCTTCTCGCTACCGAGCTTCTCCATACTACCATATACCAACAAATACAAACATGTTTAAACAAATAACATCCATAAAGCTGTTTATAAATTATTTTAAATTTTACCTTACCAATTCATGACCCCTCGAATAGTTCATTTTTATTAAGTATCCTATAAATACCCAAAATCCCATTAAGTCACTAAATTTCCCATCATGATTTTATAATAATAAACTCAAACCATAAAATACCAAAGGACATAAATACATAAACCCCCTATACATACTTAGTTATATTCTAATTCATTGTTTCACCCCATCCTGTATCACCCAATCATAGTATCTTTCTATAGGACTTAATTTTTCTCCTAAATCCCTACAGTCTACTCTTTAACTTGCATTACCAATTTATTCCTCCTTCAATACTTCACTTTTATTATTAAATTATTGCCAATCTTCATTATGATCTTATTAACATCCAATAGCACACCAAATCCTTGTCTGGGTTAAACATCTGTTATCCTATTCAATTCACACAAACACCAAAAATAAAGCAATTTATGTTATACAAAATTAAATAATAATCTTCCAGGTCATTGTTCCATCTGATCCTATCTTAGATGTACAACATTCGTTCTATCTTCCTAAATAGCTTCATCTTTCTCTTACACATAAGCAATCTGCTTTCCCGCTTCAGCCTATCTACATGCCTTCGACCTTTATGTCTTCTCAGCTTCCCCAATTTCCCCCTACTGTTGCTCAACCATTCCCTTTCCCTTCTTTTGCTGGTCTCTTTGAACTTCCAGGCCCTTCTTTCCCTTCTCTTGATCCTCTTGATCCTCTTTACTCCTTCTCTTCCATTCTTTTTCTGCCTCTCATTATCGCTAGGTAGTCCTGCCTTAATCCAAAAAAAAACTTTCCCCTTTAAGTCCTTTTCAGTTCTTTTACTTAACAAATAGTCCCTTTCTTGCGTATGCTCCAGTTCCTTTTCTTTAACATCCACACACTTCTCCTTTTGCCATTCCTCTGATGTCTCCTTCATATTAGGCCCTTCTGCTTCCTCCGTCTTTCCAAACTCTCTCTGGACTTTATCTAATTTTTCCACTATTTTCTCGCATGCCTCTTTGCACTCTCTTTGGATCGTCTCCCTCAATATTTCTAGCATCTGTTCAGTGTTCAGCTCACTCGGCTCAGCATTCTCGTCCAGCTCCAACTCAGCTTCCGTCTCATCCGCCATTTCCAGTAAGTTCTCCATAACCTTCCAATTAGGCTTCCAAAAGAAGAGTTCCCTGCATTCTTTAAATTTTTCCAGCAGCCGCTTTTTTATTATGTCTTTGCCAATACAACAGTTCCATCAAACAACGAACATGCCAATGGTTATCTTTCCTTTTCCCCACTTCAAGCCGCAATACAAAATAGGTCCCTTACTTCTCCGGCCGTTTCCACTTTTGCGTTTGGACTCGTCCTCTTTGGGGGATTTTCTTTGCGCTCCAACACCAGTTATTCACGCTTTCAATTTTCTTCTGTCTTGCCGTATTAATAAATTCTTCCTTGTAGCTTCCTTTTAAATAAAAATCCGGAAGACTGCAGCTGATCCGAACATGGCGGTGGCCATGTTCTTCCCTTTCATACGGTCTTGTGTCGGAGCTGTTTCTGGGCGCACCCCCCCCGCTTTGCCGAATGTGGGAGGGGCCAAAAAAGACGCCCCTTACTCCAGCCCTCACTCCGAGAAGGCCGGCCGAGCTCTCCCGGCAACTGGGAGGCTCGGAAAGATCCGTAGTCGGGTCGGGCGGCACGGAGAGAAACCGCGGTCCGCCCGTCGCCACGCCGCACTGGCCTACTTGTCGAAGCTTTTTTTTTGTATGAATCCAAAAAAGGGAGCGGTGGCACAGGGGATAATTCACCTGCTTAACTATAACATCTGAACTGCCATGCTTTGTCAGTTCTAGCCCCGTGCTGGTGTGAGCAACCAAGCCTTTTCCTAGCTCATCATCTACCCAGCGATTCGAAAGCTACTTCATACCACAAAAATCCATTATTAGTAATATAAGATGCACTTTAAATATAATCAGCTATTGTGCGAAAAAGAAACTAGAAAGTCTAATTTTAACTGTTGACTTGGAAAAAGCATTTGACAGTGTAGAGATCCCATATTTGCTGCAATTATTATCCCTAATGAATTTTGTTTTTATGTTTTTTTTAATTGCCCACATGTGGGCAAAGTTCATTAGTTTTTTAAATGTTATAGAAAAGGAAAAAAAAGAGCAGTGCATTTTGAAATATCTAGCCAAAAATCTCGCTCACATCATCATGTTTACAAGCAAATTACCATTTTCCCCCTTATTTTGGTTATATTTCATTACATATATCTTTAAACCAAAAATCTATTCCCGATAAACAACTAATTTATCTATACCCTATCTGCTATATTTCATTTTATCTATAATGTACTATTATTTATCTATTGTCTATAAAAAATAAAGATGGAAAGAAACAGATATATCTGAATAATTGGCATTTCTAATTAAAGTATATATTTCTTCCATGTTAACACTATAGTCCATTTAAATATTCTATCATATTTTGACACAATTAGCTTTCAAGCCTAAACATAGTAGTTTATATTTTCCCCACAATCTCATCTCCCTCCCTAACAATGCCAAGAAAAACAAATTAAAAAATTAAATCATTGCAGAACCTCTAGATAAGGAGCCCATTCATTATATTTTCCCCTACAGTTCGTCTCTAGAAAGTTCAAACTGCCCATATCTTTTTATCATCCGTCAATTAAGACATTGCAGATACAGTAAATAAATTGTTTCCACTTAAATAGCCATTCTTTAGAACTTTCACTAATCAGTTAAAACAATATTAATATTCAAGATATATTGCTTCAAGTTATATTCATAAATCAGTTGAATTTCAAATGTCAATATTATTCAAAAGAACAACCACAAAGTAGACAAGCAGTTCTTAACAGTTTAAAGGTTCCAGTTTAAGTAGATCTTTATCCCATCAGCCAGTTGAATCCATATGAACACTCAGAGAATGCTGCTTCAGATTATTTAAAATATTTCAGTTTCTCTTGCTTCTTTTGGAAATGCTTCTTCATAATATCCACCTTTTTGTGTCTTTGGTCTCTATAAGTCTTAATTGTGTGAGAGCACAGACCACCTTGTCTCTTCAGCCATGGAAATGCTGAGCTATATCTGGTGGTCCCATAGTAGGCAATTTCTGAACAGTAGTAGTAACAGCTGGATACGTCTTTCATTGTAGAAGTCGGGTGCTGAGACAAGTCACGTAGCTTTCCATTTTGTGTAATATCTGATGTCATCTGAGGTTGCTGATTTTGTGCCTCTGGTAATTTGATCTCCTGGTTCTCAGTTCCAGCAAAGATCTCTTCCAGTGCCCCTAAAACCGCAGTTGTAATGTTCTCTGCTAGTTGCCTTTTCCAGCTATCCCAGAAGTCATCTGAAAGCTGCAATATCTGTCCCTCTATCAAACAGACTTTCTCTTCAGCCTCAGTCAAGAGAGCCATTTTGCTCCCTAGCAGACAGTCTGTAAACAACAGTCAATGCTCAACTACGCAGGCAGAAAAACAACAACACAGATCATTGCCATTTTTTTTAAATAGCCAGTCTGTTTTCTTTTCCCTGACTCCAGCAAAACCTCATTAAACATAAAATAAGTATCTGTAAAGATGTTTTCCAATAGCGGATAGAAGATTTCAATGATTTATTTAGGAATTCCATCAGACTGAGGTTGGTTTATTGGGCTACCACATATCCCCCCAGGGATTTGGAGACAGACCCGCACAAGGTGGCGAATGTGTTAGGGAGGGAGGCACTTCGAACCCAACACCAACTCCAATCCTTCCTCAGGTTTGCAAATTTCTATTGCCCCTTCATCTCCAATTTTGCCCAAGTGAGCTTGCCCCTTACAGATTTGTTAAAGACCAAGGGAAAGGGGCAGGACAGCACCAAACCCAGTGCTCACTTTGAGTGGTCTGCTGAGTGCCAGGAGGCGTTTGACAAGCTCAAAGATCTGTTAACTTCTGAACCAATATTATACCATCCGGATGAGAATAAATAATTCATTATTCAAGTTGACACCTCAGATGTTGCCATGGGGGGCAATACTGCTGAAGGGGGCGGATGGACAGTTACACCAGTTAGCCTACGTACCCAAAAAGTTCAATGCTACTGAAAGGAACTGGGTGGTGTGGGACAAGGAAGCTGCAGACATTAAGCCGGCTCTATCTGGCAGCATTGGTTGGAGGTGTGGACTACTCATAAAAACCTAGAAGCCTTGTGCACCCCCTGAAACCTCAATGCAAAAAAAAATTAAGGTGGGCTGAGTTTTTCTCTAAGTTCCGTTTCACTCTCCAACACTTCCCCGGAAAAGCCAACTCCCTGGCAGACACTTTGTCATGCCTCCCTCAACATACCAGTCAGAGGGAGGAGGTGGTGGACTCCATATTCACACCCTTCCAACTGGGAGGGGCAATTCTGACACGCAGCCAGGCAAAGGCGGAGACCGGTGGGGGGGAAGAGCCATGGACCACAAAATTCAAAACGGCGTTCTCTGAGGCAGAGAAAGAGGAAACTTCTAAAGATACCTCAATCCAACTGGGTATCGGGGGGGCAGACTGTATGTGCCAAAAGCACTCCACAGGGAAGTGCTGCATTTTGGGCATGAATCCAGGCTGGCTGGACATTTCAGATATTTAAAAACCCTCCATCTACTACAGCACCAGTTCTGGTGGCCTCACATGAGAACTGACATCTCGCAATACATGGGATTGTGCCAAATATGTCTAATGAGTAAAAGGTGCCTGGACAAACCGCCTGGGATGCTCCGACCTCTAGAGACTCCTAACCAGCTCTGGAAGGTAATTTCTATGGACTTTATAATGTATTTACCTCCTAGCAAGGGCAAGACAGTAATCTGGGTAGTAGTGGACTTATTGTCCAAACAGGGACACTTTATCCCCCTCAAGCAGCTACCCACAGCCAAAACCCTTGCTAAAATGTTTATGCATCACATTGTAAAACTGCATTTGATGCCGACTAAGATAGTCTTTGTCCGGGGGACCCAGTTCGTGGCTAAATTCTGGAAGGAACTCATGCAAGTATTGGACATTGAAAGGAGCCTCAGCAGTGCTTACCACCCAGAGACTGATGGCCAAACTGAATGGGTCAATCAGGTGGTAGATCAATTTCTTAGATGCTTTACTAACTATCAACAGGATGATTGGGTCAACTTGTTACCCTATGCAGTATACAGTTACAATAACTCTGTTCATAGTTCCACTGGACTATCCCCCTTCAAAGCTTCGGATGGCTATGAAGGGGCCCTTCTCCCTACAGTGGGAACTCCTGACCCCCCTTGGAGGATCTTCAAGCTTGGTGGCAAGGCCTGAAAGGTCACTGGGCCAACATCCAAAAGACATTGAACAAGGCTAAAGTGGACTATAAGTCTCAGACTGACAAGGGCAGGGCCCCGGAATGGAATGTACAGCCTGGGGATATGGTGTATCTATCTACCAAAAACTTGAAGGGTCTCCAGCCTCGAAAGAAGTTAGGCTGGAGATACATCAGACCCTTCAGGGTGCTGTGCAAAATCAATGATCTGACTGTTGAACTTAAATTGCTTAAATCCCTTAAGGATGTGCATCCTATTTTTCATTTCAGCTTGCTCAAACAGGACCCAGGGCCAAATGCGTGGAAAGCTCAACCTCCTGCCCCTACTCCACTGATGGTGAATGGTGAACCCCATCATGAGGTTGCCCAAATATTGGACTCTAACGTCAAACATGGCTGTGTATTTTATCTTGTCCAATGGAGAGACTTTGATCCCTCTCACAATGAATGGGTTGATGTATGCCATGTCAATGCTCCTAAACTGATTCATGTCTTTCATTAAATGTACCCGGGGAAGCCTGGTGTGTGAGAGGGTGTCTTCGGGGAGGCAGAATGTCAGCTAAGCAAGGGTGGTGGAGGATGGTATGTCTCTTTAATGGAATTTTAAGTTTTCCTGACTTGTCTTATCTTCTACGACAGTGACCTTGGTACCTCAGAACGTCTTTACCTGAGAACGTAGACCTGTTAGGTTAGGCGGTCTTTTGCTTGCTCCCTGATTGGCCTAGATCCATCAGGGGGACCCTTTGATTTATGTATAACTCCCCACTGCGTGTGCTTGCAATCAGTTCTAACACAGAATATATGCACAGAAGACCTGCATTTACTGTACTCAATAAACTTTACTCTTTTGAATGAAAGTTTTTGGGAACTAATTGCTGTGGGACTCTGATAATTGGCTACTCTTATGTTTTTTTGCGGTGGCAAAAAAGGCAAATTCAGTCTTGGGTTGTATTAAAAGTGCCATAGCATCAAAATCACAGGAGGTCATAGCCCCTCTGTATACTGCCTTGGTCAGGCTGCACCCTGAGTACTGTATGCAGTTCTTGAGGCCTCATTTCAAAAAGAATGTGGACAAAATCGAGAGGGTTCAGAAGAGAGTGACAAGGATGATCAGGGGTCTGGAGAATGAGCCCTACAAGGGAAAACTAAGGGCCTTGGGACTGTTTAGTTTGGAGAAGAGGAGTTTGAGGGGCAACATGATTGCTGTCTTTAAATATTTGAAGGGCTGTCATTTGAAGGAGGGCAAGGAGCTGTTCCAGTTGGCATCAGAGGATAGGACCCGAAGCAACAGGTTTAAATTACATGCAGAAGGTATCGACTGGATATTAGGGAAAACGTTTTCACAGTCAGAGTGGTTCAAAGGTGGAATCAGCTGCCTAGAGAGGTAGTTAGCTCCTCTTCACTGACAGCTTTCAATAAGAGGCTGGATGAATACTTTTCAGAGATGTTTTAGACTGGTCCTGCATTGGGCAGGGGGTTGGACTAGATGGTCTGTATGGCCCCTTCCAACTCTATGATTCTATGATTCTATAACTTGTTGTGATGGCTGGAGGGGTGAGGGGGGAAAGTTAGCTCCTTAAGGGATTTAAGCAATTTAAGTTCAACAGTCAGATCATTGATTTTGCACAGCACCCTGAAGGGTCTGATGTATCTCCAGCCTAACTTCTTTCGAGGCTGGAGACCCTTCAAGTTTTTGGTAGATAGATACACCATATCCCCAGGCTGTACATTCCATTCCGGGGCCCTGTTCAATGTCTTTTGGATGTTGGCCCAGTGACCTTTCAGGCCTTGCCACCAAGCTTGAAGATCCTCCAAGGGGGGTCAGGAGTTCCCACTGTAGGGAGAAGGGCCCCTTCATAGCCATGCGAAGCTTTGAAGGGGGATAGTCCAGTGGAACTATGAACAGAGTTATTGTAACTGTATACTGCATAGGGTAACAAGTTGACCCAATCATCCTGTTGATAGTTAGTAAAGCATCTAAGAAATTGATCTACCACCTGATTGACCCATTCAGTTTGGCCATCAGTCTCTGGGTGGTAAGCACTGCTGAGGCTCCTTTCAATGTCCAATACTTGCATCAGTTCCTTCCAGAATTTAGCCACGAACT
>NW_015174354.1:202921-203105 GCF_001447785.1 Gekko japonicus
GGGATAAAGTGTCCCTGTTTGGACAATAAGTCCACTACTACCCAGATTACTGTCTTGCTCTTGCTAGGAGGTAAATACATTATAAAGTCCATAGAAATTACCTTCCAGAGCTGGTTAGGAGTCTCTAGAGGTCGGAGCATCCCAGGCGGTTTGTCCAGGCACCTTTTACTCATTAGACATATTT
>NW_015174354.1:204938-206514 GCF_001447785.1 Gekko japonicus
TCCAGCCAATGGGGAGAGGGCAGTATGTAGCTTTATAGCGAGCTACTCTGTCTCCCTTAGAATCTTTTGTCATCATGGGTGGAGTGAAGATAGAGCTATTGCTTTTTGGATAATTGGCCTCTAATGCTAGGACTAGGAGTAAGGCCCGTTGTGGGAAGAAATACAATGAGCTCTAGAAGGAAGCTCCAGGTGAGTGTCCCGACTGTGGCTGGTGGGGCGGCAGAGGGAAGGGGAAAATAAAGGGAGGCAAGCCATGTTTATTTCCTTCTGCTTAGCTATAAGGCAGGACTGTCTCCAGTCATTTTGCTGCCCCAAGTGGGTAGTATGGGAGGACAGCCTTATGGTAACAGGTATGGTTCCCTCCACCCCTGACTTATGTTGATTTGGGGTTATGCAGTGGTAGCTAAAGGAGAAAAGCACCTCCTCCTATGCCATGTCTTCAGGGTTCCAAGGGTCTGGAAAGTGGTTCCATAGCCAGTTACAGGGTTGCCAACTGTGGGTTGGGAAATACCTGTAGATTTGAGGGGTAGAGCCTGGGGAGAGCAGGGTTTGGGGTGTGGAGGGACCTCAGCAGGGTATAATTCCATAGAGTCTATTGCCCAAAGCAGCCATTTTCTCCAGGAGAACTGATCTTGGAGATCTCCAGATGCTGCATGGAGACTGGCAATACTAAGGGAAGGGCCAGACCTGTAGAACTGAGGGGTAGAGCCTGGGAGGGGCAGGGTCCATTGTCATCTGTGAACTGGATTATCACCTTAAGGAAAAAAGGAGAGAACATCCCCTGCAAACTTCGAAGTACAATTTAGACTGTAATTGAACTGAAATGCATTATGAAGTGGAATGTGGATTTTTCACTACTGTCATTTTAATTAGAGAACACACATACAAACTGTTAACAGGTGCTGTAAGATTTAATGACCAGAGAACAAGGTCAATACTAGGCAGACTTGAGAAAGACAGGAGCGCTCTGGCTATGAATGTCAACTGCTTAATGGGGTAAGAAAACTATACAAAGCCAAGTTATATTAGATATATTATATCATTTTTAGTCTCATGAGTTATGCCTTTTAACAGCCTTTTGTAGGATCAGCAACAAACATCAATTTAAACTTCAATGTAACCACAAAAGGAAACTTCCCCCTTTAGAAGACTTTCAAGCAAGGAGAAGCGGGTGTACAATTCTAGAAACTCCCATTGGGGTTGATTGTGTAAAAAGGATGTAAATTGACTGGGAGCTATTAGATAGTAAAAACTGATTATTATTGTTGATATTGCATGTAATGAGTATATATACCTGTTTTAGAATATTATGAATAATACACAATGCATTTTGTAAGATGGAACATATAGAAAACTTTAACTTATAAAAAAGGTTTTTGCAGTGTATATGTTTGTTGTTTGACCCACAGGGAGACTGACAACTCCAGTGACTGTTTAAGGAAAGATTGGGATATGTATTTTGGCAACTCCAGTAACCGTTTAAGGGAGAATTGGGATATGCATTTGTCCCGGTGACCACCGGGACGGCCCCGGACGGCTCCCGGGGGCCCCGGGAGGAAAGCAGTGGCCCGACATC
>NW_015174354.1:207133-235395 GCF_001447785.1 Gekko japonicus
TTGGGCGGCCGCTGGAGGGAGCCGCGGTCGCCCGGGCCGAGACTAGCAGAAAAGCCCATTGTGAAACCGATACAACGGGATCTAGAAAGATGTGGTCTGTAACGAACGCATAGGCTGGATGGTGGTAAGGTAAACAGTAGTGGGTGAGGGTGGGAGGGGTGGGGGAACAGCGGCCGGAGGCCTCTGCATCCCGTTGCTGGCCCTGGAGTGAGTGGGGGGGAAGGGACCCGGCCTCCAGTTGCCGGCCCAGGAGTCGGTGGTTGGGGAGGGGAAGGGAGCGGGTGACAGGAGGCTTCTGCCTCCTGGAGCCTGGAGAGGGTGGGGTTTGCAGAGGGGTGGGACCTCAGACAGGTAGAATGCCATAGACTACACCCTCCAAACCAGCCATTTTGTCCTGGGTAACAATTGCTGCCAATCTCCAGGTGAGGGCTACAGATCACTCACAATTACAACTGCTCTTCAGGTAGCAGAGATCAGTTCCTCTGGAGAAAACAGTGGACTCTGTCATTATACCCTGCTGAGGTCACCACAGCAAATTGACACTGTTTGCCCAAAGCCAGAGCACTGCCCCAGAGCCTCTTTCTAGATCCCGTTGTATTGCTTTCACAACGGGCTTTACTGCTAGTTATATATAAGGAGAGATAAGCTGTTTATCATGGGAACCAAGAGGAAAAGCAGTGTGGGGTGGAGTTTGGGTGCATCCATGTTTGTGTGTTCAGGGAGTGATTGTTGGAGTGCTCTGATTTAAGGGCTTTCCATTGTTCCTCCTTTAGTTTTGTTACATTGACCCCCTCCCATTTTAAGAATGTAATAGACCTTGGAAGGATGCTTGGACTGACAAAGGAAGAAGTTTATATTTTTTTTAATTGCTCAGTTTCAAAGCTAGGTTAATATACTTTTTAAGGTTATCCCATAGGGTCTCAGCATTTATGTTAGATGTTAGTCAGGCAGCTACTCAAATGAGTGTCTGGAATCAAGGGATTTATGTGAACACATTAGCAGAAAAGATCAATATATCTATGATGCGAAAGCAGACAGAAGCAATTTAAGTTCAATTCGGCTTGACCTGTCTGATGCTTATGCCCCGCCCATTTAAAAATGTCACGTTCCTTCTTTAAAAAGCCAGTCACACACAGGCCAGAGATTTGTGTATGCACTTTCAGGAGTGAATAAGGCCCTGAAAACTCTTTGACTATGAAGCCTATAAAGGGATAAATTTCTTTGATGGTCAGTGTATGTCTCAGTAAATCATCTATATGATGGGGGAATAGAGTGTTGTAAGGTAATTCTGAAGAGAAAACAAATCTCGGAGATTTCAAAAGAGACCTTTGTAACAAGATTTAATAGTCTGCACAAGAATCGAGTTTTACTCCCTGGTGACCAACAGAAATCTAATATCTAGTCATATACGTGGAAAAAATATAGAAATCTGCAAGACTGTGGATATGTCACATAGCACAAAATTCAGTTGTCTAGAGCAGAACTTTGAAAATCTTAAATTAAAAAAATAAGTTATGTGTTTGCAGTTAGCTTTGATAGCAAGTGAGTGAAGTGTGCTAACACACCAGAAGCCATCATGAGGCTTCCATCTTCCAGCAATCATCTGTTGAACACTACCATGTCCTGCTCCAGTTATTTTCCTGTGATTGCACATAGAAACTGTTACTAATACTGCACTTGTGCCATTATTATAAGCAGCCCAACCACTGTCAGAGATTAAAATTATGCAGTTGTATAGCATTTGTGAACACAAGGTAGCAGGGATGTGGTGTACATTTGCTTGTTTTAATTTTTAATCCCAAACTATATCAATACTCCAAATTTCTGGATGAGTCTATGTTCTAAAATATCACCTTTATCAACATAGCAATTAATCCTGCCAAAAAAACCCCAAAACTGAAACATTACAGAGATTCACTAATATAATCTCTGATAGACCCAATTGCCCAGGATGTCACAAAGATGTGGTGTCCTTCATTAAGAATATTTTGTTAACCAGCACTGTGAAGAAGCCATGATAGAACTGTTAGCCATGCTCTGGCCAGATATGTCTACAGATCATACAAACCTCCTATTGACTGAACACAATCTCACACTGAGAATCAGTGAAGTGACTATATAATGTAAGAAATACTCAAATGTTTTCAAGCAACCTGCACTCTTGGTTAGTTACAATTTCTGAATCTTCTTCTCAAGACTTACCAAGTAGTTTTTTACTTCTGAAGGTTACATTGACTCAGACAACTGTTCTGATACATGCATTTCATTACCAGTGTCAAGACACAGTGCTGACAAGGAGCTAAGAAAACCGCAGAGGTAAGTGAAGAGTGACAGAAGAACAAACAAAGCCCCCAGCCATTAGTACATGTCCCTTAAAGTAAGATCACATTCTTTTCCATAGTTATCCCTTCTAGGGATGGGCACAAACTGCCTCATGAACAATTGCCCCCCACCCAGTCGGAATAACAAGACAGACAACAGTTTGGAAGTAAACAAAGGCCACTTTATTAACTATTGAACATAACATTGCAACAAGGACCAACTAAGCGAGCATGGAACAGGCAAGGCAGGTGTCACTCCCTGACCAACCTCCTTGCCCTTATCACGGGCAGGTCACCTAGCTCTGGTCTTGAGCCAGCGATCTGGCTCATGACCAGCAGCCCAGCAAAACTGATTGCCACCTAGGAGCACCTACCCCTGAAGCCTTACAACATGCAGAGAGGAGCCTTACTGTTAGATCGCGCTAACAAAGGACTCGTACAGTGATTCAGCAAGTGATTCAGCTTTATTGGAAGTAACGAGCAAGCACTAACTCAGTAAGAAACCAGAACAGAAAACAGTGGGAGCTTATGCTCCTTTTAAACATAACCGGGCTAATGTAGCCACGCCTATTTACAAATAACAACCAATGAGATTGCTAGAATAAAGACCAATGGGAGTCTTTCCCTCCTAGGGAATGGTATCGTTCTGATTGGTCGCTGTTACGAAGCGACCAATAGGAAGTTCGCTCAGAGGAGCCCTGGTCTGGCTCGAAGCTTAACAGGGGAGTCCTATGAGGTGATTCATGTAATCATTTCAATACATTACAATTCCTCCCCCCTAAGTTAAGCCATCATCCCAATTGTTTTATTATTTACAAACATGCAATCAACCTTTGTACATCAGTTATTCCAACAGTATTTACACTCATAGTCCTTCAGATAAGTCGGCATTTGCCGCGAACGCTGGGACCTGCGGTACCTTATGAAATTCCCAGAGGTGATCACCATTCCCCACCCTGGACCCTAAAATCCGAAGGCAGTTCCTGATGGCCCCCTGTTCCCTAACGGGAAAATGTTGTAAGGTGCTCACCCGCTCAGATTTCTTGCCTGCACAAACCTGCCACTGCCAAGGCGAAGACTCTATTTTGGCCTTTTCTCCCCACTAACAGCCCAAGGCTGACCAAATCCCTTGCCGGAAGTACTGTAAAAATACTCCATTGCCCCTGTCTGATAGATGCACCCCATCAGCCCTTTACAGGTCCTGGAACTCGACCCGTATGTCGGGGTGCAGCAATAATTGCCCTAAACTACCCTCCATGACCTTCCTCATCTGGCGGTTGGCTTTACGCCTAGTGGGGGTCTCCCAAATTGTGCCATACCTGGGAGGGCAGAATAGCCAACCCAACTATCTGCACTCTGGGCCACCTTGCTCTTATCATCACAAGGTCAGCCTCCGCTTGTAGCACCATGGCCTTGCCCTTCAGGGTGAAGCAGAATAGCCGACCAGACTATCTGCACTCTAGGCCACCTTGCTGTTATCATTGCAAGGTCCGCCTCCGCTTGCAACACCTGGGTGCAGCACCTGAAAGAAGAACCCCATTAATAACTTAAAGATAACATTAGACTTTGCAATCCTGCATGTATTCCTTGTAACATCTTGTAGCCTTCGCCCTCAGCCAGCATGGCTAAATATTGGCATAAGGCCTGCACGGGGCATAATTCCATCTCAGAAAAACTCTTCTGTGACCAGCATTCAAGTATCTTACTTATACGGAAGTTGTCCATATTCTCCTCGTACCCAGATGCATTGCTGGCATAAGCGAGAGATGGCAGCTTACCCCGATGGAGCATGCTGACAGGCCCTTACCTCTCAGTGATACACAAAATTGTATCAAATGAGAAACTGGTATGGGCCAGACCTGTCTCAGACCTGCTTCCTCCCTAAAGGAGAGGAACTACTTATCCACTCTTTTATAACTCTCCGAGTGGAAGGAGTGAGAGCTAAGCTTATTGCCCTGACGGCCTCAGACTGCCAATCTGCCACACCTCTACCAGTATCCGAAGCAGAGCATGAAGGCTCCGACCAGGGCCATGACCCTAGGAGACTTGGACATCAATGAATTAATAATGTACTGTGGACAGATTGTTGCACCAGAAGTGGACTGTATGGTTGGTGAGCTCAGAAGACTAACTCCACACTGGCATGACAATTGGAAAAAAATCCAGGAAGGTGAGGTCTTTGACCCACCCTACCAGAAATCATTCCCCAGGCCAGTCCTCAGCACATAGAAATAGACTCCAAAGCCGAAGGAGCCTGTTGCATCAGATGTAACCTGCAGCTCGGCTTCGACCAGGAGGTCCTCCCTCCAAAGACACCACACTGTATGAATCCAAAAATTCTTTCCATACAAGGAGGTCATTTCTTATACCCTAGTCCTATGGTGAGGTAGGTGCAAGCCCTTCATGAACGTACACAGTTTCCTAACAAATGCCCAGCCGGGTGCCACAACTTTGCATGCAAAGTTGAGGTGTCTAGCCAGCTGCAGCAACTCTAGCAGGGTAATCCTCTCCTTCTCCCTGGCCATTTCAATAAATGTCCGCAGTGCATTTAATTTGTCAGCTGGTAATTTACATAGCTGCCCTACCATGTCTATCACTATTCCCAGAAAAAGTTAGAATTTGAGTAGGGCCCTCCACTTTCTCTTAGGCAAGGGGAACTCCTAGCTCAGTAAAATTCGCAGGGTCCCCATCTTTCCTTCCTGCTAACAGGAAGATAGTGGGCAGTGCTGCATAATCCTGTCTGTAACACAAGGCCCATTCCAAAAAAGGAACTGAACCTCCCAAAATCAGCACAGGATACTGAGCACCCCATGGGAAGGGCCCTCTCCATGTAAATTTGCCCTTGAAAGCAAAGCCCAATGGTTCAAAATCAGCTGGGTGGACAAGGAGGAGATGGAAGGTTGACTCAATGCCATATTTTGCCAATTCAGCCCCCTGCCCACATCGGCGCACCACTTGCATGGCCTGATCAAAACGAGTTGTATCTAATAGAATATAACTCCTCTGTTATGGCATCATTCACAACTCCTCACTTGGGTATGACAGGTAGTGAATGAGGCGACACTCGCCAAATGGGGAAAGCCTCAAATTGTTAACTGGTGGGGCATGGAATGGGCCAAGTACCCTAACTTCCCTAAACTCCTTGTCAGTTTTTCCTAATTATGTGTTCCATCCCCTGAACCAATTTCAGGTTAAGAGCACTATATGACCTTATTTTTTCTTGGAAGGTATCCTGAACCCCAGGGTGAAGACTTCCAAGCAGTACACGCCATCCTTCTGGTTGGGTAATGCCACAACCAGTGCTCAAGCACTTCAACTCTAATTGGGCTACTGCCTCCTCCTGAACGCTTACCTCCTTTGCCTCCTGCCCTTCTCTTTGTTTTGGGGCAACCTGGGAGTGCGTGGGGGCCCGCACACAAAGGGCATTCATGCCTGAATGAGCATAACTCTCGGCTACATGTCCCATGGAAGGTAAACTCCCAGCAAAGTGGGCGTTGCTGAACCCCCTGCCCCACCTGGGTGTGGGTACCTGCCTGACCCTGTGATGTGCAAATGGAGTGGCCACTATCTGACCTCTCATTGCCTAATTGCCAGTTGGGGGATGATTTGCAGCCATAAGTGTGAGTGAATCTGGTCGCACCTGAATGCCAGATTCATGGCTGCCCTCATTCTGAACTAGTCATCATACTGAAGCCATGCAGGGCTCAGAAAATTGGTAAAGCCCTTAAAAATGATGTCCATATATTGGAGCATCGCCAAAGCCCACCATGGCTGATGCCTTACTATCACTGCTGTATAGATTAAAAATCCTGGGAACCAGTTTGTCCAGGTCCTGTCCACCCTGTGCCTCATCAGGCATTCCTTCTCCCACTCATCTAGGTCCTCCTTATCTTTCCTGGGGGCACCTTCTTTGGGATGCCAAAACTGGGACCCTGTAAATGCAATCCTTTTTTTTTAAACTGCCCCAAAGGGCAGGTTTTTATTGTTTTCCCAACATATTACAAACATATACCGTCAAACATAACAGACATACAAACATAAATACAATACATTCATGGGGTTGCTATAGTTAATACATTTCTTGTGCCTAAATACAAGCCATAGTTTCTACTTTTGTTTTATGTGAGCAAATATCATTAAATGTCTACCTTGTTGGGTTAAATAGAGCAAACTGTAATTTCTTGTAATTTATCTTTTATTAATTAATTCTGCCTATATTTAAATGTTATACCAGTTGTAAAATCATAACCAAGTGTTCTGAAATGTATGGAATATCTGTACCTAACACCTTTTGCAGTATTCCATGTATCCATGCCCAGTATTTTTTACTCATTTCACAATGCCACCACATATGATAAAATGAACCCACCTTCTTTTCACATTTCCAACACTTATTTGAACATTTACTATCACATTTTGCTAACCTTTCTGGTGTTACATACCATCTGTAAAACATTTTATACATGTTTTCCTTATAGGGTATAGCTTTTCTAATTTTTATATTTTTCTTCCACATTTGGTCCCATTGCTCTAAATCAATATCGTGTCCTACATTTTGGGCCCATTGGATCATGTTTTCTTTAACTGTTTCCTCCTACATCATATCATTAAGTGGGAGGGTGTAAACTCTTTTTATAAATTTTGAATCAATAGTTAACATGATCTTTTCAATCTCCAACAAGCTCTCATGAAAACCTATTTTCTTGTCTTTGGTATATCTAGATTCTATTTGAACTCTCTGCCACCACGATAAGTCCTTTAGGTTTTTCAGCTCATCTTTAGAGTCCAAAATGTCCTGATATCTTCTTGGTTTCTCTTCCTCATAAATGCTCAGTAGAGTAAAAGCTTCCAGAGGGGCAATCAGTTTTGAATTTTTTGTGAAGAATTGTCTATGTATAATTTCCCAGACTTTCAAAAGGGATGCTCGAAACCAGTGTTGCTTGAAGTACTTTTGGGTAGTGAAGGAATGAGATGAAAGCAAATGCTGGACACGAAAAATCTGGTTCAAACAGAGATCTTCCTCTTGGGAGAGCTGATCCCTTCAGGGAGCAAGCCTCCTTCCTTGAGTTAGATTCCCATATTTATTGAGGGTAGGGTCGTAAATTCCAGAGTTTATACATTGCTAGGCTTTTCCACAAACAGCAGCACTTTTGGACTAAATCTCAGTATTTTTCCACTACAGTACCTGGCTGAACAATGACCTTTGGCCCCAGGTGGGCCCGGGGTCTGATGATTGTGCTCATCAAATGATCTTGGTCACGTAGGCATGTGGTGAAATCTGTGGAATTTTCCCTACACTTCTCTGCCCTACTAATGCTTAGGAGGCTAATGAGGCCATGTGAGGCATTTAAGGAGGCCGTGCAACACCTGTTCTTCTCTTCCTTTCCGAGGCATGGTAACCTTCCCCTAGTCCGACCCTAAAAACAGACTGAAAGTTAAGGGATCATGAAGCTCTAGTCTAGAAGGTGTGAATAAACCACCTGTGTGGACGTCATCTCACTGGGAGATTTATAACAGCAGTGGGTTGGGGATTACCGGACATTAGCACAGGGTTTCAAGATATATTTTCTTTCTAGGACAATCCCAGATTTTGCAAGCATGCCCGAGATTCCCTCTTAATGCATGTTCAGGTGATAAAGGGAGATTTGGGGTTGCTTTTAACCCATCAAGACTTGGTGCTTGGAAACGAAGCGTGATTGGTTCTTTGTTATCTCAGCCATCATTGCAAGTAGCAGCTTCTCTGGTGTCTCAGGTTGGTGTGAGACAGTCAATTGTCTTTGTGCTGTTGCCGTGAGCACCTTTAAATCTCCCCAAGTAATCGGATGTGCTTTAGCTGTGGTCTGCCTGGCCCTCTTCTGTAGTGGACCAGTCAATGGACGGTCCTGCAGGCCCAGTGTCAGCTGGAAATTTGAGATTGAGTCCTTCAGGCCTTGGTGCCATGCCATTCCTCACGGCTTTTGCTGGGCGCACACACCTTTCAGGAATCCACAACAGATCTGTGGGGGAAAGCACAGAGGCATACCCTCATCCCCAGGTTATTAAGGGAACAGGGCCTTTCCAGTTAGGGTCAGGTAGCTCCCTATAATATACCAAAGGTCGTGGCATTGGTATCTGCTTGCCAAAATGGTGATCATGAGGAGTTTTATTGTCTGCGTTTAATGTTAAAAATTCAAAGTATAAAGCAGTATGTACAATTTTGTTTGCACATCCAGGGGGCCAGGAGGCTTTCCCCCTTTTATTTGCTTATTTAAAAGAGTTTTGAGGGTGTGGTGGGCACGTTCTACTATGGCCTGTCTTGTGGAGTTATATAGGATTCCATGTTTTAACTTTATTCCCCACTGGGTACAGAAATTCTGGAATTCCTTACAAACATAGGCGGGGCCATTGTCCATTTTTAATTCTTTAGGAATTCCCATTACAGCCATTGTCTGGACGAGATGTATTATGACATGCTTTGTTGTTTCCCTTTTAAATGCACTGGCCCATATGTGACCTGAAAAGGTATCTATTGTGACATGCTTAAAGCAGGGTACGTGTGTGACATCCATTTGCCAAAGGTGATTGGCGTGAAGCCCTCTAGGATTAACAGCATGTGGAAAACTAACAGGAGCTGAGGCACTGGTTCTCTCCTTTTCTAGTGGGTTCAAGAGATGGGAGGTAACTGTGCCAACCTCTTGACCCACCTACCTGTTAGTCCGTCCCAAAAACAATCCTATTGGTTGCATGTGGGAAGGGGAGGTTACTTAAGAGGGGTGGCCAATATTGTAACCTAAAACCTTACTCAGAGTATGGCATCTGGACAGGTGTGAAATCTAGGCATCAGGATGCTCCATTGTAGTGCTGATGAAGCAGAGCAGTTTCTTTGATAACCAAATGTCCATATGGCAGGAAATACCAGTTCAGGAACAAAGCAGACGATGGGTAGTACGTGACTACAAGAAGCTCTGTCATGGGGGCTGTCTCCTCCTGAGGTTGTTGTTCCATTGCTCACAATAATGGAGATTTGTGCTTCTTCACCAGGCTGGGCAGCTGTGTAGCTGAAACCTTATTTACATGTAAGGTATGTGCAGGCACCCTCTATGTGTGGCATCACAACAGGTGATTTAAATTGTACAGCTTTCTGAGCCTATATGTATGTGCACAGTCCATTGTGTGTAGCAATAAATAGTCGATAAAGCAAATATCAAGCTTATTCTCTAACAGGAGTGCTGTGCTTTATGAAGAAGAAATTGTAAATAATTTCTATGGCTCTCCTGGCAAGGGGTCAAAGAATTGCCCATACTCACCTGGGATCCAAAAAAAGGATGCTAGGATGCGTCTGAAACCCTTGCCGGGCGAGGTGGTTGGGAATCTCCGATGCCTCTGGATCCTTGTTGCTCTGAGTGCCCCTGCTCAGCCCTGAGTGCCCCATGTTGGGCGCCAGATGAAGGAATGAGACGAAAGCAAACGCTGGACATGAAGCATCTGGTTCAAATAGAGATCTTCCTCTTGGGAAAGCTGATCCCTTCAGGGAGCAAGCCTTTTCCCTTGAGCCTCCTCCCTTGGAGGACGCCTATAAAGCCTACCCGATTCAGCAGCAGAAGAAAAAAAATTACATTGGCTCAGAGAAATACTCTTATGGTCATTTCCAGAATAAGAATCTAGTTCTCAGATCCAAAAAGGTGTTAAATTATAAGAAAGTACATGTAAAATCTGTCTGAAACAGTCCTGCTTTTGTTAAATGATAGCTTCTTTAAAGGAAAAATGGTCTAGTCCCCTGCTTAGAAATGATGTTGCACTGGAAATTAGTAATCCCCACATGCCTCTTACTTACTGTACTGTCGAGAATATTGTGAGATTATTTTGGCAAGGAACTCATGTTTATAGCTTGATATAAGGATATGTTTGTAGTCAGTAACACCAATCCAAGAAGTTTCAGGGGTTTTATTGGATATGTTATATATAAAGATTGGAAACCTCAAGCAAAAATGAGTGGAGACATTAATTCTTTGGGAAAGGTAAAGGCCAGTTTATTTGGAGTGGATTAACAGCTATTCTGGCTCCAGCCTTGCAGTGGATGTCAAGACTGTTTCTTCCATAGCACCTGAGGAAAACTAACTCTCCTTATACATAATTGCATTTTTATCCAGCAACATTCTATGCACTTCAAAATCAGTTGGCTCTGTGATGTGTCGAACACAAGGTGTCTCTATCCACTGGCTGTGTTGCCTGAGTTCTCTCTCCCCCAGTTTTGTGTAGTGGTTAAGTGCACGGACTCTAATCTGGGAGAACTGGGTTTGGTTCCCCACTCCTCCACTTGCACCTGGCTGGATGACCTTGGGTAAGCCGTAGTTCTGATAAGAGCTGTTCTTGAAAAAGAGCCGTTTCTGTCAGCGCTCTCAGCCCCACCTACCTCACAGGGTGTCTGTTGTGGGGAAGGGAAGGAAAAGGAGTTTGTAAGCAGGGTATAAATCCAATCTCTTCTTCTTCAATGCATCCTAGGCCACTCTTCTCTGATTGGGCCAGCATTTCAAGGTCATTTGCATATGGAAGCTGATTGGACTTCACTCCATTCCGCACCTCAAACTCCCCCCCCCATGAGACAGTTGGAACTGTCACTTGCATATGCGACCTGGTGTATTCTAAAGTAAATATGTCCTCACTCACAACACATCACTTCCCCTACAAAAGAAACAAACCCAATAACACAACCATGCCACACCACAAAAAAGACAGATCACACCACAAGCAGAATACCACAAGGCAAAAAATGATAGGAAAAGGTGCCAGCAGTCACCCCATTACTGCCACAGATATGTACCTGAGTGTGCTTCATAGGATGGTGTGCACAGGTTCATGTTATAAAAGCTGCCTGGGGGATTATGGACCATTCACAGACTTTCACAGGGTTGTTGTGCAGAACATACGGGGGAGAGGAGAATTTTGTCAGCTGCTTTGGTTCCCACTGCAGGGAAAGACTGCCCTTTCCCTAAGCAGAGGCTGTGTGTGGGGGGGATGTAAACCTGAAGACAGGCAGATAAAGGTAGACTGGTGGTTGCCTGGAAAGGACATAGGGTTTCCAGCTCCAGGTTGGAAACTTCCAGGATATTTTAGGGATCAAGCCTGCTGGGGGGGGGGACTCTGCTGGCATCAAAACCAATTTAAGGCAAAATAGAGATATGGAGACTTTTTCACCCTCCTTTGTATCAATTTGTCTTTGTTGGTAACCCTAGGCCTGCCAGCACTCTCAGGGTGACTTCATGCCTCCTGACTGGCATTACTTCACTAGCCCTGGCTGCTTTGTCCTGTTCAACAGGAGCCTCCCTATGGAAGCTGCCTACGTGATTTTGGACCAGCCCCAGACTTTCTGCCTAACCTACCTTGCAGGGTTGCTGTACAGATCACAAAGCAGAAGTGGAGAATGACGTAAGCTGCTTTGCTCCCCACTAACGAGAAAAACAGAACTTTGCCTAGGAAGAGGCTGCTGAGAGGGGAGGAGATACAGTTGCCAACTTTAGGTATGGAAATTCCTGGAGATTTGAGGGGTGGAGCCTGGAGACGGTGGGGTTTGAGAAGGTGGTACAGTGCCATAGATTCCACCCTCCAAACCAGCTATTTCCTCCTGGGGAACCATTGTTGCCAATCTCCAGAAGAGGGCTGGAGATCACTTAGAAATACAACTGCTATCCAGGAGGGAGGGGGGAGGAGATGGAAAACTGAAGTCAGAGGGGCAGATAAAGGTAGGTGGATGGTTGGCTGGGAAGGTGATAGGCTTGCCAATTCCAGGCTGGGAAATTCCTGCAGATTTGAGGGGTGGAGCCTGAAGAGGGTGGGGTTTAAGGAGGGATGGGACCTCAGACAGGTATAATGCCATAGACTCCACTCTCCAAACCAGCCATTTCCTCCTGGGAAACCATTGTTTCCAATCTCCAGGGGAGGGCTTGAGATCACTCAGAATTACAACTGCTCTTCAGATGGTAGAGATGGTAGAGACCCTGGAGAAAATGGTAAGCTCTGTGTCATTATACCTTGCTGAGTCACCACAGCAAATTGACGCTGAGTGCCCAAGGCCAGGGCACCTGCCCAGAGCCTCTTTCTAGAACTCGTTGTATTTATTTCCACAATGGGCCTTATTCCTAGTAATACATAATTCACACATGTAAGACTGATCACACAAAGGCATTTGAAATTTCTTCTTACTTCAATTTGTTTTATTATATTCATATGCATGATTGAATACACAGGCTTATCACTTTAAAAAATCCGAAATGATTAATTGAGGTGATTACATGGATATCAAGAAATATTACATTAATTTAAAAACATTAATGAGGACTAGAGACTGTATCAAGTATCAAAATATATTTTTTCATTCAAAACTCAATAAAGTCTGCTTTAGTGAATTTCAGAGACAAATATCCTGATTTTAATTTGGTCTTCTGAAGTTCTATATAGCAACCATTCTGTCATATCAATATCTGAGGTTACAAATAAGCCTTACCAGTAGGGTTGCCAGCTCCATGTTGGGAAATACCTGGAGTGTTTAGGTGTGGAGCCTGAGGAGGGCAGGGTTTGGGAAGAGGATGGACTGGTGTAGTGGATGGGTTGGTGTAGTGGATAGGAGTGTGGGCTCTGATTTGGGAGAACTGGGTTTGATTCCCCACTCCTCCACATGCAGCTGCTGTTGTGACCTTGGTTACAAGTTATTCAGAGCTGTTCTCTCAAGAGCAATCCTCAAAAGAGCTCTCTTAACCCCACCTACCTCACAGGATATCTGTTCCGGTTAGTGGAAGGGAAAGGAGATTGTAAGCAGCTCTGAGACTCCAGGTAGTAAAGGGCAGGATATAAATCCAATCTCCTCCTCCTCTTCTTCTGGGTATAATGCCATAGAGTTCACCTTCCAAGGCAGCCATTTTCTCCAGGTGAACTAATCTATGTCATCTGGAGATCAGTTGTAATAGCAGGAGGCCCCTACTTACCGGTAAGTTAAGGAGCATAAAATTTTGTGGGGGCAAGACTCAACTAAGGGCCTCATGAGGCCCAGACAATATGAACGGTACCTGGAGAGGCTACACTTACTGTGCCTTCAGGTCTCAGGCTTTGTCTAGAAGTTGTTACTCCAACATCTGTCCAAGAATGAAGAAGAAGAGGTGGTTTTTAAACAGTGTTTTTCTCTACCCTAAGGAGTCTCAAAGCAGCTTACAATTGCCTTCCCTTTCTCTCCTTGCAAAAGGCACCTTAGGAGGTAGCTGGGGCCAAAAGAATTCTGAGAGAATTGTGACTGGTCCAAAGTCCCCCTGCAGGCTTCACGTGGAGGAGTGGGGAATCAAACCCAGTTCTCTAGATTAGACTCTTCTGATCTTAACCACTATACTATGCTGGCTCTTGAATGGACAATGTGGGAGTAGCTGGTTATCATAGGGATTAAGAAGAGATTTGGGGGGCTTCCTTCAGATTGGAAAGGAACCATTCTCCTCCTCCTCCTTGACATTTTTTTGGCAGATGTTTGTTGTTATGATCAGGCTGACTTAAGAAATAAGTCATAACTTGGGCAGACAGAAATAGGATAGGTTGCTGTAGCCCTACATGGTCAGGATGACATCTCTTTGCACAGGTTTGTGTGGGCTGTCTAGGAATGGATAAACAAGGATGGCAGGAATGGTGGCTGTGTTAGGAGATGGGGTGATTATGTAACCCAAATATCTGCAGTAGACTAAATGTGATTATCCAAAAGGAAGGGTCAATAATTAGGTCAGCCCGAATAAAACCCATTTTAATTTATACATTGGTGCCTCAGATCTTTCTTCTGGCATGTGGAGTGTGCCAAAGAGATGAATGGAAATGTAACAAAGACCTTAGAACCCCGTATCAAAGGCATTTAGCATGCTAATTTAATCTGTGACACAAACTGACCAAAGATAAGCACTTTAAAGTCTTTCTGGTTTCAATAGGAGAGTTGAGCATACGGTTAAGCCCTTCTAGTTTACATTAGAAAAACATAAAATCACTTACCATTGTCTGGATTCTGTCCTATGATGTTTTCTGATATAAAGCTTTTAGCATTGAATTTAAAGAAAGAAAACTGCAAAAAATGACAGAATATGGCAAAGTTCTGTCATAAGAACATAAGAGAAGCCAACGTTGGATCAGGCCAATGGCCCATCTAGTCCAACATTCTGTCACACAGTGGCCAAAAATACCAGGTACCCTCGGGGAGGTCCAGCAGTGGGGCCAGGACACTAGAAGCCCTCCCACTGTTGCCCCCCCAGCACCAAGAATACAGTGCATCACTTGCCCCAGCCTGAGAGTTCCTATCTATACCTTGTGGTTAATAGCCACTGATGGACTTCTGCTCCATATGTTTATCCAATTCCTTCTTGAAGCTGTCCATGCTTGTAGCCACCACCACCTCCTGTGGCAGTGAATTCCATGTGTGTATCAATCTTTGGGTAAAGTACTTCCTTTTATCTGTTCTAACCCGACTGCTCAGCACTTTCATTGAGTGCCCACGAGTTCTTGTATTGTGAGAAAGGTGTATTGTGTTCAGGTTTGTTGATTTGGTGACTGCAGGCATCTCCAATTTTGAACACCTAAACAGGATACAGGTTGGATACAAAGGTCCTGGTCCAAGGTATACTGTTGACTTCTGAGAAGATCAGGGAAATGAGCTGCTTTAATTTCCAAACAAATTTTGGCTTTTGTCCAAACTTACAACAGGTCTCTTGGACGTTAATGCACAGAGTTTCAGGTCAATTATATAAAAAGCAAGTGCAATATGAAGCTTTTGCTTTCCTGGCAGATCAGTACTGTATGGTTTATTTTAACTTGGAGAGATATAATAATGTTTCATATTTCCCATTTCCCAGAGGAGTATAAAGAACAAAAATAGCTTAACAGAATCAGCCATTTTGTCAGGAAAATGTACTGGACACTCACAATTTTTTGATCATATCTGCTTATTTACAAAAATACAGGTGTGGTACAGGGCACAAGAAGGCAGTTCCTCCAAAGTAACAATCTGCATTTGCAGTTCTCAAAGGATGCTTCTTGTTAGCCACATCAAAAATTTTCAGCCTGATTTTCTGCTATCCAACTCAGATCAAAGTCCCTAGACCTTCTGAAGCACTTTTTAGGCAACTGGATTAGCATCTGTATCTGACCTGAATTTCCCATTCATTATCATTTGGTGGAACAAGTGATATGTTTACTTATGTTATATAAGTCCAATTGAATTCCATAAGTTTATTGCCTTAGTGATAAACAACATAATTTACAACAAAGGGTAGACCACAAAATGTTACAGTTGTATTAAAATACTAATAGGATGGAAAATTAGCTAAAATCTTGTGTGAAGAAAAATGTTGTTTCCTGACATCTAAAAGTTAATAAAGTTGGTGACCAGTGAGGTCTAGGTTGAAGGGCATTCCATAACGAAGGAGCTACTACTGAGAAAGCCCAGTCCGAGTATCTATTTGCCTCACTTACAGTCAAGGAAATCATCTGCACACAAAAACATCATATGCTCCATCCCCGGGTAGCACACATCCTACACATCTGCCTTGCATGGATTGAAGAAGAGAAGAGAAGAGATTGGATTTATACCCCACCTTTCACTACCCAAAGGAGTCTCAGAGCAGCTTACAAACTCCTTTCCCTTCCCCTCCCCACAACAGACACCCTGTGAGGTAGGCAGGGCTGAGAGAGCTCTGACAGAAACTGCTCTTTTTCAAGAACGGCCCCGGCCCAAGAGTGGGTGGGGGTGAGAGGGAAAACAGGCCCTGCGCCGGAGGCGTCTGCTGGAGTGTGGGGGTGGTGGGAGGGGAACGGACCTTCAGAAGTATCGGCCGTTTGCGTCGGTAGTCCTCGTCGTCTGATAGGAACAATCAAAATGGCGCCGGCTGACTCTCAGACTTTCTACTCCAGTGACTGGCAACCTGATCTGACCAGCCAGGGATAGAAGCAGAGGCTCAAGACTCCCTCCCCTACAATAGTAAAAAATATATGTATAATACACACAGCCCAAAGCCATGAAAGAGATCAGTGATGCTAAAGTATTAGATCACTTCTGTATTCTAGGGAGCCACTGATTCAGTATCTGAAATGTTTCAAACATCTTTATTTCATTTAAAGTAGTTATGGGAAGAACCAACATGCATTAGTCTGTCAAATGATACATATAAAAGAAGGAAGTGTTATTTTTGAATGGAGCTAGCAGAAAGAGGGAATGAATGCCCCCCCCCTTTACCTTCCTGAATTTTGCTGCCTTTGGCATATTGTCTCCAGGCTTGATTCCACGCTGGAAGAACTGAAGTACAAAGAGATAAGTCCCAGGAGATGGCAGCATTCATCTCCCCTAATTTGTGTACAGTTTTGTAAATAAACACCTTCTAACCCACCCCTTGACAATCCTGAGAAAGGAGTGGAACTGATTACTCATATGTCAATTCACTTCTCCCTATGTGTAGTGTAGTCAGGACTTCCTATGATTGTCTGGCTACCAAATGTTCTAGATCTTTAGCATTATCCAGGGTGCTCACGAAAAGGCAAGCTAGAATTGCAAAGACCCAGAAGTAGCAGATGCATTACTCCATGAACTTGATGCTGCGTGTAGACAAAAGTGGACCAAAGTAGCTGCAAATCTGGATTTTAGGCATTCCAGTAGGAAAGCCTGGGGCGTGTTGAAAAAACTAGGTTCAAGCCGACTTGTACTCTGAGAAAATCTAGAGGTAACATCAAACCAGGAAGCTGCCCGGCTGGTATCCCTATCCAGAGCTCCAAAGAATCAACATTTTACAGTCAGGATAAAAAAAAGAACTCCAGAGTTTGAAACACACCTTCCCTGAAGACTGCAAGCTGTCAGGGGATTTCAGTGCTGATGAGATTTCCAAGGCACTGAAGGACGTGAAGAGCAAAAAGGCACCAGGTTTTGGCTGCACCTATAATGAATTCCTGATAAACAGCGGCATGTTCACTAAGAAGTGGCTTACAAAGCTTATCACTGACATCATGAGAACAGGAAGACTCCCAGCGGAATTCAAGAAAGCAAAGATAGTTGCTATTCTGAAACCTGGAAAACCAAAACATCTGGCAGAAAGTTACAGACCTATTTCCCTTCTGAGCTCCTGTTGTAAACTCCATGAGAGGCTAACCCTGAATCACTGACAGAATTAATGAAAATGTCCCTATAGAGCAAGCAGGATTTAAATCCCATCATAGTTGTGAAGATCAGATTGTCAACTTAACAACGTTCATTGAGGCAGGGTATCAGAAGTGTTTTAAGACATTAGCAGTTTTTGTCAATCTGACTGCTGCTTATGACAGAGTCTGGATGGATGGTCTGCTGTACAAGGTTTTACAAGTTTTCCCTGCAGAACATTGTTTCAACTCCTAAATAACATGCTGAGCAATAGAACTTTCTGAGTAATTATGGGTCAGTCAATCAGCAAGCAGAAGAAACTGAATAACAGTCTACCCCAGGGCTGGGTCCTCACTCCAGTTCTTTTCAATCTATACATTCCTGTTGTTCCTGAGACGATATCCAGGAAGTTTGCTTATGCTAATGACATGGCAATTGCAGTAAGGCACAAATCAATTGAAAGGATTGAGAAAATAGTGACCAGAGACCTTGAAATTTTGACTGACCACTACCGTAAATGGTGGCTTATCCCAAGTCCAGGAAAAACAGAATGCTCCTGTATCGATCTCAATTACGATCTTGCCAACTATGAACTGAATGTCTACCTTAATGGGGCCCAACTTACACACAACCATACACCTAAGTACCTTGGCATTACCCTGGACAGAACCTTGAGCTATAAACATCATCTTACCAATGTAGCAGTGAAAAGCCACGCATGAAACCACATTCTCCATAAGTTATTCGGTACAACTTGGGGTGCATCTTGCTACAATGCTTAGATGCTCAGCTTTGGGGTTGGTGTATAGTACTGTAGAATATGGTGCGTCAGTGTGGTTCAACACACAAGTCCTTAAACGTGATGTCCAACTCAACACAACAACGAGAACCATCAGCGGATGTATTAAACCCACTCTGACTTGTTGGCTACCCATGTTGTGCCACATCGCTCCGCTCCCATCTCTGAAGACAAGATGCTCTTCTTAATGAATATAGAAAGATCATTGAAAACAGAGAGTTGCCCATCCACAGAGACATGAGACAGACAAAAAGAGAGAATCACAGTTGATGTTATACACAAGTAGAACAGACTGTGATGATAATATTGTAAGGTAAAGGTTTCCTTTGCTCCAAAGCCAGTTGTATCCAACTCTAGGGGGCGGTGCTCATCTCTGTTTCCAAGCTGAAATAATATATAATATAATAATATAATTGTATTGTTCCACATAAAAACATGTAAACATATAACTCAGCCCTTATGATACTGCATAAGATAACAAAGAACAAATGAAGTCAGATTCTTAACCATACAAAAGAAGTTCATATTGATTCAAAATATGTATACAAAAACCAAGCATCATTCAAGAACGGTAGCCTCAATTTCCATGTGGTATGTGTGTTCTAACTTCAGTTCTGATATTATGAAAGTCAGCACATCCACTAGTGCTGAACAATGTGACATGTCATACAGATCTGGCTAAATGAACCTCCTCCAAAGGAATTTCCAAAATAGTAGAAGGTTTCCAAAATTCCGGCTACTTCCAGCTAGTTCTGGCTGACAAGTGGCTGACTTATGGCTTTGTTTCAAAGAGAAGAGGGCTGGAGGGAGCACAAGTGGGATAGAGCCAAAGAAAAATATCCAGCTGGCATCGACCAGAGCCAGGGCCTTCTTAGCCTTGGTCCCAGCCTAGTGGAACTCTCTGCCGAATGACATCCATGCCCTGTCTGATCTACTAAAGTTTTTCAGGACATGTAAGGCAGAGATGTTCCGCCAGGCTTTTGGTTGAGGCCAGCAATAGTTTCCTACATCTGCCTGATACCCTCCCTCCCTCTCTCTCTCAAAAAAAAATCTGAATGCTAGACATGCCATCTGTTCGTGGAATGTTTTAAATTGTTCTTGCCATATGTTCTTGGAATGTTGATTGTTTAATATTGCATTCTTGTGGCTTTAATTGGTTTTATAATTTGTACTAGCAGTAAAGCCCGTTGTGGATGAAGACAACGGACCCTAGAAAGGTAGGGTTGGTGGGTGGGCCACGGAGAAACAGACAGACAGACAGAGGGGTTTGGGAGAGAGAGAGAGAGGAAGGTAGGAGGGGGGGGAGACAGAGACAGACAGTCAGAAAGACAGACAGACAGGCAGAGATGGAGGGAGGGAGGATCTGGGGGGGAAGGAAGTAAAAGTGTTGGGGAGGTGGGGAGAAAGATTGAGGGAGGGAAAGAATGAAAGGACATAGGGAGAAATGTAGAGAGCGAGGGGGGGTAGTGGGGAAAATGTGGGGGAGGTGGATGGTCCAGTGCGTTCACTCCTGACCCGCTCCCCCCAAAAGTCTGTGATGTGGGGGGTAGGGCACCATTGTACGTGTCAAGAGGCCAGGTCTACCAATGTAGTGGATTGGGGTAGGTAGATCTGTTCTCCAGAGGCTTCTGTAGAACAGGTCTACCCACCCCATTCCAGTCTATTGGTAGACCTGGCGTCTGGAGAACAGGTCTACTCACCCCATTCCACTGTGTTGGTAGACCTGGTCTCTGGAACAAAATGGCATTCAGTCAGGGTGAACCAAAGAACAGCTGCTGGATGTTTAATGAGGGGAAGATGATGGTCAACTGAAGAAACAAGGCTTCCGTTCTAGTGTCTTCAAACAACAGTTTTAACCCAAAAGACAAGAGGGGGAAAAAAAGAAAATAACTGGTTTTAGAAGCAATGATGGTTTCTTCAGTATTTGAAGCATCCAAGTGAGAGCCTGCCCAGAAAGGAGTCTCCAAGTAGCCAGGTAAGAGCCTGGCCAGAAAGGAGCCTCTAAGGTATACCAAATGAAGTGCCTTGTAAGTGCTAACTTTAGGTGACCTTCCCACCGAAGTGGTACCTATTTATCCACTTGCAATTTCTTGCTTTCGAACTGCTAGGTTGGCAGGAGCTGGAACTAGAGATGGGAGCTCACTCCGTCATGCGGCACACTCGGATCTCGAACTGCTGAACTACCGACCTTCGCGGGGTATAAATCCAAACTCTTCTTCTCCTTCATATTATTTTCTTGTGCGGCAGCCATTATGTACATAAAATATTATGTAGAATAATTCAACTTATTCCATTCACATCAGTTACACAGGAAGCAGCATATTCAGAATGATAAAAACACAAAAAAAGGTCACAATATCTGTGACAGTCTGTGTTAATGCCCCGTACTATCACTAAGGTATGCAAAATTTCCATGTGCAGAGGAAGTCTGCCTTAAATGTGGGAAAGCTAACAATGGGTGACGCCCTGTGGCTCCATGGTAGAGCCTTTGCTTTGCACCCAGGAGGTCCCAGGTTTAACCCCCAGTTTAAGGCTGCCGGCTTCAGGCTGGGAAAACGCCTGGTGATTTGGGGGCGGAGCCTGGGGAGAAGAGGGACTCTTTGGGAGCCTCTTTAGAAATAAGACCTCGGTGCATTTAACCGGGAGACCAAGAAGCCCTATGAGGGAAGGCTGAGGGACTTGGGAATGTTGAGTCTGGAGAAGGGGGGGGGGACGGACAGGATTGCTCTCTTGAAGTCTTTGGAGGGCTGTCCCTCAGAGGAGGGCAGGGAGCTGTTCCAGTTGGCACCCTCCTGGGCTCCCCACCACGGTCAATGGTGGCCTGGACGGCCCACGGAGTCTCTGGTAACAGGAGCCCCATGTGTACTCTCCCTTGAACCTGCCCTCCATGCTGAAGACCGGGCTGAGACTCAAGACTCTCCTCAAGGGCCAAAGCCTTTATCTCCCTGGCTCCGCCCCTGGGGTGTGTCCCTCTTTTCCCTCAGGGATGCTGGGAAGTGTAGGCAGGGAGGTATGGCAGTTCCATTGTTCCCTATGGAGTACCCCCCACACACACACATAAGGAACTACCAGGCTGGTATCCGTTTTAAGGCCTGGCGGCCCAAGAGTGGGTGGGGGTGAGAGGGAAAACAGGCCCTGCGCCGGAGGCGTCTGCTGGAGTGTGGGGGTGGTGGGAGGGGAACGGACCTTCAGAAGTATCGGCCGTTTGCGTCGGTAGTCCTCGTCGTCTGATAGGAACAATCAAAATGGCGCCGGCTGACTCTCCGATACATCTCGCAGTGGTGGTGTGGGCGGGACCGGGCTTCGCCTTCTTATTGGTCGGCAGATATGGTAAGTGGCAGTCCCACCGGCCTAACACTAAAGGGGCCAAATTTAGAATGTTGCAATATAGAACGTTGCTATTCAATTATAATAAGGGAGAGATTGAATTATCCTGTTGTAGGAGCTCCTGGGACTGGCCCACTTTTTTGGGTGGGTCTGGAGGACTCTAGACCCAAGGAGGCCCCTGGAAGGGGCTCTCTGAAAATAGTGGGGTGCATTTCTTGGGTCACTTCTCTCAGCTAGACTGGGGGTTGAGACCCGGAGATAAGCCCTGATCTCCCAGTGGGTACAGCGCCATCCTGGCATTTAGCCGCTTGCACGGATCAGCATAGAAAAATAGCAAAGAGAATCTGCCTGCAAACTTCATAAACTGTTTAAAGACCTAAAAGTTTACGCTCTCTACTTGGTTATCTGACTATAAATACTTTTAAACAAGGAAGTTTTTGAGAGGGAACGAAGATAAGAGGCAGTTTTCAAAGCCTCCTTACACCCCTCCATTTCTGCTCATTGTGTGCACTTTACTTTCACTTTTGTCTATTTCCCTGAGATGGAGAGAAACTGTAAATAAGGTAGCAGCAAACAGAACTGGATATCTGAACTGGATGTGATTTTTTCTTGTTGATGGGAAAGGAAGACTGCAGAATGTAAACTGGATGGTAACTAGAAGTGGCAATTAGAAGTTAAAAGCTACTATACTACCCACCTTGGCTTGATTATAAATCTGATCATTTTGGTTGGGCTATAGAACTGGAAAACACTGGATATTCTCATACCTACTCTGGGATTATAAATTTGAAAAACACTGACTGTATTTTCCACATATCTTTGTTGGACTCTTCCACCTACCATTTTTGGATAATTTTTTTCCTGTTATTGTTGCAGTTGTTTTTTAACTATTATTACTTCTGAAAAATAGACCTTTACCTGTTAGACTGTATTGGCTTTTACTTGGTTGGAATGTAAAAAAGAAGTTTGGATTCCCTTCATTATTTGCCATCTGCTATTGGTTTTGGATCTGCTTACTCTTCAATTTACACTTGGAATATATTGGGAGCTAACTAACTTGGAATTGGAACTTAACTGTGATCTGGAGAACTGTAAAGAGACCTGAAACAGGATGTGTTTGGATTATTGAGGAGATACAGAAATGATTGAAGACGCCTGTAATCTAGCCACTATTTCTCCCCTGGGTTTGTTTTACATGTCTTTGTGTATGTGTGTACTAAAAGATGCTTAGAGTAATTTTATGTGATGAATGTCAGATTTAAAGTGTTATAAATTGGTAGAATAATCTAAGTGAAAAAACTTTGGGAGTCTGGATTGGGAAGATACTTATATTGAATTTAATATATGGTTTGATATTGGTTTTGATATTTTAATACTGAATCTAGTAGGATAAAAAATAAGTGGGGATAAACAGTAAAGACAGTAAAGACATTGAGTGATTAGTTATATAACAGATTTTTTTAAAAAAAACAACCAGGAACATGAGTAAACCAGTTAAGAAAAGTATGCCACCAACATTTTTGCCTACCACACAGACTAAGTCATTGGGAACTATGTTGACATTAGAATCTTTCAGAATAAGACTGAAAGCTCTACAAGACTTAAAAGAAAGGAGGGGGCTTTGGCCTACCTAATTGGAATCTTTATTACAGAGCAGCTGCATTAGCGTAGATTAAAGACTGGGTCACATTGGAAGACAAGAGAATACTAAAATTGGAAGGCCATGACCTCTTGTTAGGCTGGCATGCCTTTTTATGGTACGGAAAGGCAAGTACTCACAAATATTTTATGCAACACTGGATACAGACATCTTTAATGAAAGTCTGGGAAAATATACACAATCAATTCTATATAAAAAACTCAAAAATGATTGTTCCTCTAGAAGCTATTACACTTCCAAATGTCTACCAGGAAGAAACACAGAGAAGATATCTGGATATATTAGATTCTGATGATCGATTGAAACCACTAGAGGATCTACAATGGTGGCAAAGAGCACAAATAGAGTCTAGATTTATCAAATATAAGAAAATTGGATTTTATAAGAACTTTTTAGAGATTGAAAAGATCATTATATCCACGGATACAAAGCTTATACAAAGACTTTATGTACTTTTACTTAATGATTTGATGCTTGATGAGATAGTGAAAGGGAATATGATTCAATGGGTGCAGAATACTGGGCATAAAATAACTTAGAGTAGGGGGATCAAATATGGAAGAAAAATATTAAAATTACTAAAGCTATTCCGTATACAGAAAATGTGTATAAAAGGTTTTATAGATGGTATGTAACACCTGAAAGGTTAACTAAAATTGATTCAAAGTGTTCTAAAAAGTGTTGGAAATGTGAAAATAAGGTTGGCACATTTTACCATATGTGGTGGCATTGTGAAAAAACTAAGAAATATTGGGTAATGGTTCATGAAGTATTGCAAAAAGTGTTAGGTACGGTAGTGATATTTACACCAGTGGTTTTATTGTTGAACATTTTACCAGAAAACTCCAACAAAGATGACCATTATTTGATTGTTTACGTAACTACTGCGGACAGAATCCTTTACCCAAAATATTGGAAATCAATGGAGACATCAACAAAGCGACAATTTATAAACAAAGTCTTGGAGGCAGTGGAACTGGATAAACTGACTTTATTGATAAAAGGTTTAACAGACTCTACATTCCAGAATACTTGTGTATGGTTTTATAACTGGTATGATAATCATATGTAGGCAAGATTATAATGGACAGATTATTTGTTTATTAATTGAAAGTATATATCCTATTGAGGTAGAGGTAGATGGTTGCTTCTCACAGTACACAAGAATAGAGAACAATGTTGATCAGGCACAAGCACAATGTTTGTTAAAAGAATAATAACTCCCATATATGTTTGTATGTTTATTTTCTGTTTGTTTGTGTAAACTATGTGAAAATTTCAATAAAATTCTGCCTTCTGGGGCAGTTTAAAAAGGGGGATTCCGACACCCAGCAATAAGATCTGCACAAATCCGCGATCACAAAATTTTGCCCTGAAGAATGAATGGTTGCGAACATGGGTGCAATCATTTTCACCTGATATCTATAACCTGATAAACACCAACGAGAGGCCCTCAGGATTTGACTTGCCACATAAAGTATGGAAGCAGCTAATAGAATACAAACAGGCGTTGGCAGTTGTGCAGACCTGTGTTTTGAATGGGGCAAAATATCAGGACCCAAAGGCGATTGTGGTGCAACCCATCAAACTGTTTTCCATCTGTCACAGGAATGTGAGCATCCTGCTTTCCAGGGAGATGTGATGGAGTTCTTTGAACTCTCCCCAGTTGCAACTGAGTAGATTGAAAATCTAGATATTAGTATCAGGGGTGGGGGGCAATTGGTCTGCATATCCATTGTATCAACTTGGTTACATATTTAATAGTATTATATACTTCCTGTGTGTAACTCTGCCATATGATAAATAAAAATACTTCTCCCTATGCCATCTGCACAAGAATTTCCATTGTCTATTGGATGGGGATATTTTCTTCTATCCACCTGGAATTTGGGAGGAATACTCCCTTGGGAGCACAGTTCAACCTGGGATAATTTCATCCCAAATAGTGAGTGGAGCACACCTAAAAGTATTTTTCCCGCTGAAACAAATAAAAACAATTATCAGACTGATTTCTGGCTTTAACTACAATATTGATTTAAGTTTTTTGAATGACTATAGAACCAAATCCGAATATATATTTTTTGCAGTCCTCCACATTATAACATAGTGCAGAAGATTTGACCACCTTATATTTCCTGGCTCTTTTTTGTTGCTTTGTTTTACAAAAGAACAACAACTTAGGGTTTTCAGAGAATTAATTATATAGACTCATAATAATGCACCTATTTTGTCAGATCAGACAAGGACTGTACAGGAAACCAATTTACCTGGGGAATTCCTTAAATGCCATGGACAGTATAGAATAGGGATGCTGTTAGAGTGAAGTAGTGTGAGCTCAAAGGACAGAATCTTCTGAACTGCATTGTTGCCAATTCTTTTTAAAAGCCAGACCTTTTATTTTCCCGTAACTTATGTTAGTCAAAACAAAAACTTGTGCGGCTTTAAAAATTGGTCTGTTCCTGTAAGCATTCTCATACACACATACTAAATCTATACACTCATCAATATTTAATAGCACCATCAGATGCACTTAAAAGATTACACTGATAATATACATATAATTGCTTTCTTTAAATGGTAAAATGTCTGTCTCTGGATCACTGTGGATTTTTTTTTTTAATTATGAATGAGCGATAAATGTTCTGAATAGATAGTGTGTCTAAAACAAAGTCCCATTGCTCTGAGAGTGGACCTGCTCACATGTAATCAATGCTCAGAAAGGAAACAAGGCCTAGTAAAAGGTCACTGTGAGCTAGTGATGCCAGTCTCCAGGTGGGACCTGGGGATCCCCCATAATTACAGCTCCAGACAGCAAAGATCAGTTCCCCTGGAGACAGTGGATGATTTGGAGGGTGAACTCTATGTCGTTGTACCCCAATGAGATCTCTATCCCCAGGCTCCATCCCCTAATCTCCAGGAGTTTCCCAACCTGGAACGGGAAACCCTACCCCCCACTCCCTGTTGGTGGTGAGGGGCAACCCTACAGTGAACTAAAATAAGTATGAACAACTAAATAACCACTAAGAATGAATGAGCTCTGGATGTTAGGGAAGTTGATTTTAGATGGGAGACATGATGGCTTTTAAATGATAAAAATAGGGAGACCTCTTGCTCCTGCCAGGTCTTCCCCAGCAAGATGACATATTTATTTGTATTTATTCATTTATCAGATTTATATCCCGGTTCCTCTTTCCTGAATGGGAGTCAAAGCAGCTAACAACATTTAAAATACACCAGATAAAATAGTACAGAAAATAAAATAAATAAAGGCCCCAGGGGGGAGTGAGTGCGGTATCATGATCCGACGTTCCCCCGAGGCACCGTGCTCAGGCCATCAGCCGCCGATTACACGGTGATGGTGAAGTATGGCAATGAAGCAGTACCGCATTTGTGCGCGTGCGCGTTTGTGCGCATACCATGGAGGCTTACAAAAAACATCCGGTGGGATGCGGACGGGTGCCGGATGCGACGGGATACCAGCGCTTCCGCGATCAGACGCCCACCCACGCCCCACATTTTCTGGATAATACTACACTTTCCCAGCTACTTTTTAACTCCGCATCTTTGGCCAGACACTACAGGTTGGAGACAGGTGCACGGCACTTGCCAGATGTTGCCATATGATTGCACCCTTTTAATCCAGCAGTCATGCCTCTCACATGGCAAATTCTTCGTGTGACCGGGACCAAACTTTAAAAATCTAAAATGATTAAAAATCGATCATGGTTAAAAATCTATCAACTATCAAGCAGGCTATGATGCATAGATTTTGGAGACATAAAAAGGTAAAGGTAAAGGTTCCCTTGCTCGAAAGCCAGTCGAGTCCGACTCTAGGGTTGCGGTGCTCATCTCCATTTCAAAGCCGAAGAGCCAGCGCTGTCCGAAGACATTTCCGTGGTCATGTGGCCGGCATGACTAAACACCAAGGCACACGGAACGCTGTTACCTTCCCACCAAAGTGGTACCTATTTATCTACTTGCAATTTCTTGCTTTCAAACTGCTAGGTTGGCAGGAGCTGGAACTAGAGACAGGAGCTCACTCCGTCTTGTGGCACCCGGGTCTCGAAAACTGCTGAACTACTGACCTTCCACAGCCTGCAGTTCAGCGTCTTAACCACTTGAGCTACCGCTGCAGCTTAATTTAGAATTTACCGGCTGCCTGGCAGATCACAGTCACCAAAAGGCATCCCAAATAAGAACAACTTTGCATGTCTAGCAGAACCTAGGGAGGTCCTGCAAAGGCACACACTTCTTCAAGCAGCTGGTTCCACAGGATGGGAGCCACTACAAAGAAGGCCCCTGCCAGGGCCATAGCAGCCACACAGCCACCCCAGGCCAGGTGCTGCAGCTGCTGTGGGAATTTTCCCAATGGGACAGGAATAGGTGAGGCCAGGGGAGTCCTCCGGCAGAAACCTGCCTGCTCTGAGTGAGGTTCTGGGGTGTAGCAGCACTCTGAGCAAGGCTGAGAAAGGTAGCATTACAAGCTTGGACTCTGATGCCCCTCCTGCTCATGGAGTTCTGGGAAGAAGCAGGATTCTGGCATCTTCAATTAATTAATTAGCCACCGTGCCCCCTCTTTGTCCCCCCAAATGAATAGCTATGGGCCTGGCCCTTACCCTTGTTGAACAGGACTTTCCTGTCAGCAATCTGGCTGCTGAATTCTGGACCACTTGCAGTTTCCAAAGCATCTTCAAAGGTAGCCCTGAGTAGAGTACATTACAGTAGTCCAGTCTCAATGTGATCATTGTGTGAATTACCATGAAAAGGTCCACCTGAGACAGGTAAGGGCCCATTGCCAGGTTTTGCACAGATGGTAAAGCACAGTCTGCTTCACATAGGACACATGTTTGTCCATGGAAAACAAAGAATTGAGCCAAACCCCCAGACTCCTGATAGAATCAACTGTAGAAAGTCAGACTCCATCAAGATTCAACAGAAGTAGTCACCCCAGTGGTTCATGCTTCCTCAGCCACATGATCTCTGTCTTTGATAGATTTAGCTTCAACCAGGCAGGAGGCCAAGATCAGAATTCCAGCTACC